>NW_009717271.1:390-8518 GCF_000703405.1 Apaloderma vittatum | reverse complement strand
GGGCCCAGCGCACCCACCCCCTCCCAGCCAGGAGCCACAGCTAGAGCAGGGCTGGGATTGCCTTTGCCACCTTTTTGTTCCAGCCACAGGCCCCTTAAAACTTTGCAGATGGCCCCATGCTGGCACCTCGAGCTCTGCAGCTGGCTGCCCGCCTGCAACCACACTTTATTTAGCTTTTAGCAAAAGAGGACAGCTTTCCCCTCTCCTCCTCACTATTAATGCAGGACAAGAGGTAGCTGCAAGCCCCCAGTGTGTCTCCCACAAGCTCAGCACCCTCCAGGCCATGCTGGCAGAAGGGATGCAGGGGTATCATGCTGGAAAGGCTCCCTCCAGCCACGACAGCATTTTTGATGGTGGAAGAGTTCCTAGTGTCAGCTCAGCAGTGGGAAGAGCTGCCAGTGTTGGTTAAAACAAGAACAAGGGGGTAATTCAATGAAACTCTGAATGAAGCACGCTGGAAACCATGAAAGCAAATATTTCAAGCCGAACACACAATTAGCCGGTGGGACCCATCACCGCAAGATGCCGCTCAGGCCAAGGGTTTGGTAGAGTTCTAAATAAATGCATAATAAAATGCACGACAGACTGCCCACATAGAGGGAGACCAGAGACACCGGGGTGACAGGAATCAATGAGGACAAAGACTTGAGCAATCCAAAAAGGCACTGGGGATGCAGAAGAAGCTGCTGTGGACATCTGCCTTGCCTTCCTGGGTGGCACACGTCTGTCACTGCTGGCCGGGCTTGCTGTGCCCCCAGCGGAGTGGAAGCAGGGGTGCCCACCACGTAGGTGCCCCTCAAGCCCTCTGGCCACTGCAGCTGTGCCCCAAGCCCAGGGCACCGTCCATCACCTCCCTCGCGCTGTCTGGGCTTCGCTGCCGAGCTGCAGTTTGCAATGGAAACACCTGAGTCGCGTCTGGTCCTCCCTTGGGTTTGGCCTTCACTCTCGCCTCCTCCTCCTGGTCCAGTGTTTTTCCTCTCCAAAGGCAGGAGCCAGACAGACTCTTTCCTCGCATGACATCAGCTGCCTCGGGAGCCCGGCTGCTCCCCGGGCAGGGGACAAGGCACAGGCCAGGGGGTCTGGGTCCGTGGGGCTGTAACCTCCTGGAGAAATTAATTGGGGTGCTGTGATTTAGGACTAAGGGACCTCTGAGGTAAAACCAGCCCTCACTGGAGAAGACGTGGTTGGAGATACCCTTGTAACTGCTCTTTTCTATTAACGTTCTCCTCCTATGCAGGAGTGAAACATCACAGAGACACTTCTACAGCAAGGTAAGATAACAGTGCTGTCCCTTTAGCCACCATAGTGAGCCTCCCCAGGAAAACCCCAGCCTGGGGACAGTCACCTCTAGAAACGTATCAGCCACAGCCACCAAAAGCACTTGAGATGTCCTGGAGCTGGAGACAAAGCCATACATCTCAGGTGGGGAGATCTCCTACGTGGGAACTGCACTGGGCCCACGGTGCACGAGCTGCCTTGGCAGCACAGGGCAGTGGGGGTCCCCAAGGTCCTCGCACCCCTGCCCTCCTCTGTGTGTGATGGGGAGGTGAAACAGATGGGCCGGAGGGACCTGGGATGACGGATGCACAGGCCTGATCTGGAGAGTAATCTCTGTGGCCCCGTTATGTTATTGCATATTACACCCAGTGCAGATTTGCCTCTATTGCTTGGCAGCGTGCGAGTAGAAAACACGCCTCTGTCAAACCCCCAGAGATATTCAGAAACTGCTCCAAATATTACAGCTATAAATTCAGCTCATTTTTCTAACTGCTAAGAGCTGCCAGGGGCTTTGACTTAATCCATCTCTCCCTAACCTTTGCGCCAGACCCCTGCAAGCACCCGTCCCTCCACCGCTCCTCACCCGGGTCCAACATCGCAGACCCTGCCTGACCACGTCCTGCCCCGGGCAGCATCGCACCTCACCCCACCGAGCTTCCATCTGGGCTTTCCCACACCCAGACACCCTCTGCCCCTGGGGTCTGCCCTCACCCATTGCCCCTCCTGCAGATTTGTCTGCCCTCCAGGCCTGCTGTCACATTTGCAGCAGTGTTGGGGCTACTCAGACACACTCCGGCTGCAGCAGCCAGTCGGCAACTCTGCCTCCCACCAGAAAACCAAAACCCACCTGCTCCACCCAGCAGCCTTTCCCCTTTGCAAGCAAGGGCTCCATTTTCCCCTCTCAGCCTCTCTCAAGGAATAAAGATCCCGCAGGAAAGAGGTCTCTTCCCTCCCCAGGAAACGCCTGGTGGGGTTTTCCCCCCGGCCTCTGTGCGCCGGATTCTTTCATTCTCACACTTGGCTGTGCCCGAGCACTCTGGGATGCCCAGCCAGGAGCTGGGTGCTAATCCAGCCCCACGCCAGGGTGTGTGGTTCTTGCAGGGAAGAGCTGACTGTCCCTCCGAGCGCTGCTCACGGGTCAGCTGTTGCGCAGGGAAGTGTCAGAGACAGCACCAGCTTTGCAAAACTGTTCCAGGAGTGGTCCTCCAAGGGCTGTATCCTCACATCCCTTTCCCCATAAACACTTTTTCCACTCTGGGGTAGAGCAGGGCTGTAATTAACCCGGGATCATCCCCAAGCTTGGTAGAGCTGGGAATCATCCTGGACATGGACTCATCACCCAGCCCTTCCTCTGGCTTCCTCTGGCCGCTCATCACCCAAATATTTGAGGCTCAGTTGTGCAAAGGGACGGAGCAGAAATCTGTTCAGCCGCTTGCAAGGGGAGGTGGGCACTGAATTCCAGCCTGGATGGAGGGTTCAGCATCTCCTGCGTAGAAGGGGCAGCACCAGGAGTGTCACCTTCAGGTCTGGGACGCTGGGGCTCCCTGTTCCCATTCTGGGGCACAGGCTGGCAGCGCTCCAGCAGAAAAGGGGAAAAGCAGGGAGAGGCACTGGGTAATGCCCCTCCCTTCCCTTCCTTGAGCCCCAAACTTTGAGGCAAGAGCTTCAGGGGGGACAGAGGTCAGCCGAGCACCCCAAGACCCCGCAGCTCCCGACACGCATCGCCCTGGTGAGCAGAGAGCTGTGAAAACCATCAAGTGCGGGTGGAATCACATCCCTAAAAACAGTCTCAGTTTCCCATTAAGGATTTTACTGAAGGTAAAAATAGGAGTGAAATATTTTGACTGTATTAAAAAAAATAATTAAAAAAAAAATCTTCCTTCAACTCCAGGGAAGATTTTTCCAACAGTTCTACTTTACGGGAAACATCTTATTTTTGTTTTTGTATTATTTTGGAGTGGAAAAAAAGCAGAAAACGGGGCCTTTCCAGTGAAACTGAAACCCCCAGTCCTGTCCAGCTCCAGTCACTGCTCTCACTCTCTTCTTTTAAACAGAGACCAACCAAAGCCCAGAAATGGAAAAGGCAACACACTGGGAGAAGCTGTTGTGATGAGGTTTCTGCCTCTCTTGGCAGCACAGGAAATCTTACAATGAAAGTTGTCTCGGTGAAAGTCCCAGCCTGGTTTAAACAAACTCAAGAGGCCTCGACAGTCAAGATTACCAAATCACAGCCCAGCTCAGGCTCCAGGTTTGTTTCGCTGGAGATGGTTTTGCTTTGAGTCTGTTTCTGTGGGGAGCTGGTCCCGGTCATTGCACAAGCTTCAAGATAAAGTCTCCACAAACCATAATGAAAATTGGAAGCAAAGGAGGTGAAAGGAAGGAGTACATAAATCAAGCTCCTCCCGTACTTTCCACCTAGCGGAGCTCCATCCCTCCCTCCCTTATCACCCTGACTCTCCCCGCTTGCTGCCAGCCCTTTCCAGCCATTCCCTGGCACGACTCCACGGGCACAGTCCTTAGGTTGCCTCCTGCAGCTGTTTTTCCTCCTTTGCTGGAATACCTTTCCTGTTTTTCCAGATGAATTGGGGTGAGAGGGAGCAGCAAGTTTCCTGTGCTGGTGTTCCTCTGCACCTGCACTTGGGACGGTGGGGACAGGCGACAGGCTCCAGGCTCCGATGCCCATTGGCATCCCAGGCTCCTTCTCCCTTTTTTCAGGCCAGGGGTGAAGCAGTTCAAACACTCTCCTACCAAGTAGCTCCGCTCAGCAGCAGCCTGGTTCCAATTAATGCCCCAGACCAGCACAAGGGAAAGACAGCCCCAAGCCTGGGAGTGTTTAACCCCTTCAGGGAAGGGGCTGAGGCTGCACCCAAGCCTTCCATCCTCAACAGGGCCAGGGATGTGGAACATGAAGCTGGGGCTGGGCTAAAACAGAGGTTTTTCTGGAGCTTTATATTGAGAATCTGAGAGGGCAAATCCCCTCCCAGCCTCTCGGTCACCTCCTGCACCCAGCGTAAGGTAGATCCCAAGGCTCTAGGGAGGGAGGAGCGGGGGCAAACAAAGCTCATCTGCAGAATTTGGGAGCCGGCACTGCAGGCAGTTGTAAGGGAAAGACCTCATCCCTCCACTTCCATCCTCATCCCTCCACCTCTTCAGTCCTGGGGTCCCTGTGCAAACCCCCCAGGGGGGACACCTGGAGCCTTCCTTGCCTTGAAGATGGGGGTGCCTGGCAGCCTCCCACCACGCTCCTGCGGGGGCCAGGAGTCAGAGCAGCCGCCTCCCCCCATCCCGCCAGCAGTCTGCCAGCACAGCCCAAGATCCAGGAGTTAAATCCCCAGGCTGGTGAGTCAGAAAAATCTTTGATGCAGCCAGAAGGAGCTGAGTAATTTGTGTATCTGCAGAGGTCACATTGCCTCCTCTCTTTTTATGTCTGTTACTCATGCTGCTCCTTCCCACTCTCCCTCCACAGCCTGGACTCTCCTCTCTCAAACTCCCCAGCTCTTTTTACTACTGTTGCTACTAATTATTGGTATTAGAGGAGCCCCTGGCAGCAGCTGCTCATCCCACTTAGTGCTGGTTCCCATCGAAGGCAGAGCAGCGGTTGGTGCCAGAGCCTTCGCAGTCGGTACTCGCCCCCCTGCCTTCATCTCCCTCACTCCTCCCAGGATACCCATCGCTCCCTGCTCTACGGTTGCAGCTCAGGCCTGCATAGCAACATTTCTATAGGAGAAACACTGCCACCAGTGCTGGATCTTATTTTCCACAAAGACACTTGACCTCTGAGCTAGGGCAGAACGGCATAGCCTTTCACATCTCTAGTTTTGAGCCCGTCGCTGTGGCTGGGCATCGAGGCACACGCCTGGGGCTCTCCTCGGCTCCCACGAGTCCAGCCACAAACAACGACCACGGCAATTAACTGCCGCAAAATCAGAAAGGAGCTACAGTTAACACGACGCAGCATCTCGAAGCACGGCATCTCCCGAGTAACAGTTTTAATAATCCCAGGTTGCTACAAAGCACCAGGGTAGCCAGAAAGACTTCCCTACGTTTAATCAAATCACTTCATTAAGTTGTTTAATAAGCAAGGGAGCTCTGGGAACATGGGGGTTTCACTGCTCTCAAACAGCATTTGAAGAAGGAATTTATGGCAGGGCTGTTAAAGCGAAATCCATCTGCCTTTCATCCTCCTGCAGCCTCCATGTCACAGAAAGCTTCCCCACTCCCACTGCCCTGGGTGACGTTGGGGCTGCCCCACACCAGGCTTCCCCAGGAGCTGCCTAAAGGGATGGAGACGGTCCAGGGGCATTGTTTAACCACCCTCATCACCAGCATGCCCTCCTCCATCTCTCAGCAGGGTTGGGAGGTTCCACTCGTGACCCGGGGGTCTCTGCAGCACACAAGGGGGCGGGCAGGAGAAGCTCTGAGTTCGCAGGGAGGCAGAAGTGGAGACACACAGCCCCTCGTCCCGCACACCCAAAGGTAATTGGGCTTTTGCCCAGGGGTATCAGCACAAGAGCAGGTCCCCCCTGCTAGACCCCACCACCAAGAGCCAAAATTATTTCACTGCACCGTTATAATTCATACTTCTAGCCCCTTGTGCTGCCTCTGCACTCCAGGGCAGTTACAGCAATTCAGCAGAGGGACAGTGACCGATCGTGCCTTCGTGGCCGGCATCCCATGGCCAAAGGGAAAGTTTTCTGCCCAGGCATGTCCATAAATCTGGCTGCTCGCTCAGCCGGGAGCTGAGCTGCTCAGACAACCTGGCTAGCAGGGATTAAAGCTGACAGAGCCCCTCTAGCCTCTTCCTAAAAGAGACGGACCCTTGAGCAGGCACCACCTCCTGAACGCCTTTCCCAGACCCGCTGCCCCCGAGGACCTCAGAGCATCCATGACGTGCTGCTGCCATTCCCCAGTCCCCTCCAGATGGATTTGCTTAGTATTTTCCAGATTGGGCCTTTGTGTTTCCTGCAGATTTTTCTAACCTCTCTGTCCTCTCTGGTATTTGCAAATCCTCCCAGTTCTGCATCCTTAGAGGATTTTGTGCATGTGTTATTTCCTCCCTCGTCCGGAGAGCTCCTGAAGCCCAGTAAACACAGTCAGTCCCCGTGGGCCACCACTGGACCTGCACTTTCCATCCTTTCTGACTTACAGAGCCTTGAAAATCCTCAGATGAAGATACAAATATTTCCACAACAAATTCAAGTCTGTGAGCCTCGAACATCTGCTGGTCATGGCTAAAAAAAGTCTGTGTGAGACGCCAAAACCCACCTGACACGGTTCACTGCGGGGCCGACCGTCCTCAGCTCCCAGCACGGTGTGGAAAGCAGGACCTTCGCTGGGATATCCTGAGACCTCAGCAGCTCCCCTGGACTTGAAAACTGGCTGGAATTATTGGCTGAAAGCACCAGTTTTCACTCCTCCATCTAGAAGCAACTGAGCAGCTCAGGGCATTTGAGAACTCCCCCGTTAACGCCATCACTCGCACTCAGTAACCGCAGCTGCTCCTCACCCTGCACCTGGGAGGACACGGGACACCGCTCAGAGGTCGGGGGTTTGCAGGCAAATGCCAGCTCTGGGTATCGCTGTGCCTTTCCTTTAAGGTTTCAGACCTCAGCCTGATGTGCTGGCAGCTCACATCGCTTTTCCCAGCCCCCTGCTACCCTCCTCAGCCCCCTTTCCCTCTCCCTGGTGATGGGAACCCCCATCCCTAGGGAGAGTTTATTCCCAGGGCCCTCAGCATCCAAAAAAAACCTTGGGAAGTTGTCAAAACAACACACCAAAGCCTCATCTAATTTCTTCTTTTTTTTTCCCTGCCTTCCTAAGGCACAGTCCCTGCCGTGGCCGTCTCAGCCTCTCCCCAAGGAGCCGGGCACAGGCAAGATCTGGCCGGAGGCTTTTGCCCTGTCCTGGTGAGCACCGTGGCTGCAGAGCCCTGCCAGCTCTTCCACCCCGACAAGCACTAATATTTCATAATAAATACATAGCTCAAGGCTGGAAAATAAACATCTTTCTGTTTCTCTCCGCCTGGGGAGTTCGGCTCTGATACTTTAATATTGCACATTTTTTTTGATCGAAGCAGAAGCGGACGGAGGACCGAGCCAAACTGCCAACACTGTAAAATCAGCTGTCAGGAGACTTC
The DNA here is from genome assembly GCF_000703405.1 of Apaloderma vittatum. Lineage (NCBI taxonomy): Eukaryota > Metazoa > Chordata > Aves > Trogoniformes > Trogonidae > Apaloderma > Apaloderma vittatum. The sequence continues at coordinate 1,104 of NW_009717271.1, read as the reverse complement.
CCAGAAGCTGCCATCCTCCGGCAGTGCCCACCAGCATGTTTGCCGTGCAGGGACGGACTGGAGCCAAGCCCGAGCAAAGCACAGGCAGCTCTGGAGGGCAAAGCAGCTGCCTTGGCGGAGCATCAGCCCCCCAACATCTTCCCGCTACAACAGCACCATCCGAAAAGTCTGCCTTCTGCTCGCAGGATCGGATGCTAAATTGCAGCATGGCCAAAAAAAATAAAGATTACCCCTAAAATGATGAAAATCTACAGCCCTGAGAGTCTCTGTTGGCACCTATTGGAGCCATTGGAAATGGACACTGAGGATGCACCAACTCAGGGCACCCATGGAGCCGGTCTCCCCAGCAGACCAGCCACATCCCAGGAGAAACACTCAGTTTTCCGGACAACAGCCTGAGCCAGCTCCTCTCCAGGGTCCCTCCTGGAGACAGCGCTGCCCCACGCTGCTGCGTGTGTAATGGCTCCGGGAAAGCTCCAGGGAGCTGCGGCTCCGCTTTCCCAAATGTCAGGTGGAGGTGGAGCAGCAGAGGAAGTGTTTTCATCCCGAAGGCATCTGCGCTGCTGCTTCCAGCTGAGGCAGATGCTCTGGTAGCAGCTCCCGTAGGATGCAGCTCTCCTTCGGGTGGCAGATGCTGGGGTCCAAGAGGGCTCCAGACCCTTCACCGTGGTCCTGCAGCATCCTCCTACCCCATTGAGGGGACACACCTGCCTG
>NW_009717271.1:0-225 GCF_000703405.1 Apaloderma vittatum | reverse complement strand
GAGCCGCCCCCAGCACCGGCAGCGGGGACCGTGGGGCAGCGGGGGCCGTGGGGAGAAGGCGTCCTGCACAGCCTGTTTATTTTTTGGTGCAGACCGGGGCTTTGCTGGAGCTGGAGGAATTCATCTTGCTGAAAGAGCCTTGTTTTTCACGGAGGAAATGAGACAGCGCGCTTTTAATAGGAAATAAAAACACATAAAATAAAGAGAAACTGAGACACAGGCCTG
>NW_009717270.1:0-620 GCF_000703405.1 Apaloderma vittatum | reverse complement strand
TTGATGCTGATGTCGGTGCCCTCCTTGGTCTCTGCCGATGGGTCCTGCTGCACCTGGGCTCTGCCTGCTGCCACTGCTGAGAAAGGAGAAGGAAGGCAAAAGATCCTCAAAGATCTGATTTCCCCAGAGAAATACTTGGGAAAAGTGTCAGTGAGACAGAGCCAGACCAGAACAGAATGGAAGACATGCCCGTGAAAATGGATGGAGTGTGATCATGGTGTAATTATGTGAGTGAGAGAAGGCAGGGAAGGTTGATACATGGAGAGAGAGAATGAAAGGTGGATGAATGGAGAGTAGACAGGGAGAAAGGTTGTTACAGTTAAGGACAAAGGGCTATATTCAGGGCAATAAGAACTGTTGAAAGCACATGGGCAGCACAGGGTCCATGGAAAAGCAGGGGTACATGCATAAAGACCTGTACCAACAGAGGTGGTGGGGAAGTAGAGAGAGCTGGAAGATGGAACTCAGAAGACTGTGAAAGGGGCATAAGAGCATGCAGCAAGGCAGGGAAGGGGAAAGAGAGAAACAGCTGGCATGGAGCTCCCTTGGGAAAACCCTGGCAACAGTCTCGGTCTTCCACCGCCGCCGCCATCCCGGCTCACCGAGGAGCACCGCGGCCA
>NW_009717269.1:0-2962 GCF_000703405.1 Apaloderma vittatum | reverse complement strand
TATATAACTTGGGGAAAGAAAGAAGGGGGATGTCAGCATATGCTGTAGATGGGGAAGCGTGATTTCTTTTTCTGCGCTTCAAGTTCAGCTGGCTGCATACAACCGTAGGATCTGCTTGAACAGGTCCCTATGCCCTCTCATGAATCCCTTCCTCTCTTGTGAATCCCTTCACACGTTGCTACAAACTGAAGCTTCAGCTCTAAGTCAAGGGGAGACAAAAGGCAGCTGACTTGCAGGAACCCAACTACCCCAAAAATAAGCCAGACAGGATTCTTGGAGTAGCAAAGCTTGGAGTTACATGTAGCTACTTCAACAGCACGAATGCAACACACTAACAAACCAGACCTCCCTTTTAGCTTGACAAATGCAGCCAGAAAACCTAAAAATACTTGGCATTGACAGTTTAACAATAGCAGGAGAAAAATCTCATCATATAATTTAACTCCACACTCACGTGCAACACCTGCACGTTCACTGAACCAACTTGTACCTAACTCCACTTCTTGCATGCCCAGCTGTCTGAAGTCTAGCCCTGTGCTGTTTATTCGGTTACAAACAGTAACACAACCTAAAAAACTCCTCCCTTTTTTTACCAAAAGACTCTAGCACTCTTACTTTGTACACAAAGATGCTTTTTGTTCAAATTTAAAAGGAAAGTTCTTTTACTCTGATCCGCATTAACCGTATTTCTTGTAGACCAGTGTTTCCATGCTTAAAACTTTTTGAACACTTTGTTTCTGCAAATTTATTTTTTTGGTAAACGAATCAATTCTCCTTACCTATATTTGCTTCTAAGTGCAACTGCAAGCTGTTAAAATATTTGATTCTCTTAAAAGACCTTCAGAAAAGAAGGTTCATACAAACCACGGACCAATTCACTTGCATTAATTTATGCTAATAGTAATAACATCATTATTGTAATTTAAAACTAACTATGGCTTAAGTGCAGTATATTTAAGTGTAAATAACCAAAAATAATTACTACATGATTGCGAGATGGAATTTTGACTTGTAAAAGGGGAGAAACTGCTTAAATTCAGTTGTTTCACTGAATCATATGCAAATCCTACAGTGTATCAAAAATACAGTACTATATCCAAAGTACTTGTCTAACGTTAAAGACAGTTTACAGCAAAATGATTTACATGCGAGTTTCAGCCAATGATTTAGTTTTCAGCACCAGTAAAATTATAAAAAAAGAGAAAAACCAAACATGATTATTAATAAAGTGAGATTTATTATGCAACATGCTGTTTTAATTCTCAATTCAATTTGATTTTCATTAATTAAAGTCATTTCTTCAAGATGACAAACACTACCTCTGCTCTTTAACCACAAACACTACCCTAACACACACTCTGAACTCTCAGGCTACACATTTTATTAACAAAACTTTACTGCATTGTTTAAAAGAAGTAACACCACACTAGAATTAATTTTAGTTATCCAACATCCTGTAACTAGTCTTTTGATTCTGGACAAACTGCAGTCCCCAAATAACTCCTCAAAAAACTGGGTTTGACTTTCCTATTATTTTAAGGATTTCAGGGCCAAAAATTGAAATAGTGGATTTTTTTTATATATATATTAATGGAAGAAATAAAGGAAAAAAATTCAAAACATCAGCAAGCTTGCAGCCTGTGTTCTCATCTAATGAACAAGAGAGCTTAGTGTTAGGTTTAAGAAACTGTACAACGATAAACGTATCTGTAACCCTCAAAAACTTGCTTTCTCTAACTTACAAAGTACAAAACATGCTTTCCCACTCAATGCTCATCATGGTTTTGGTGCTCTTTCTCTACAGGGAATACCATACCCTACACTCCATGCCTATTTTTCCCAAAAAAGTGGCCTAATTCCATTTCAAAGAATTTTATTTACATCTCTTACCTTTATATGGCCTCAGATACTTAATATTGACCCAGCCCCTGGTAGGGCTGTCATCAAAAAACTGTACGTGGACACGAGTGGATTTCCCTTTTCCTCTGACTATTGTTCCTTCGGTCGGATGGTTGTATATGAGACACGGCCACCATGGGTAACCTTCCATCTTGGCCCAGACCAAGTCACCAGGCGAATACTCACAGGAGACACTGCAAAGGCAACAGATGTGTAATTTAAGGAGCATCAACACCTACAACAGCTTTCTTCCTAAGCAGAACTGCACACTGCTTCTGAGCAGCTTGCCCTCTGAAAGTCTTGGAAGGCTCCTAAGGTGGTGCAAGCTGGATCACACAGTCCTTCTATACCACCGCCAAGAGTGCTCTTCAATGGTTTTCAGATTTGTTCCTCTGCGTTTTACTAGAACCCTCCTCACGGAGCTGAAAGGTTAGAGTCACAGTGGACTGTCCGAGTTCCGAAGGGACCTCTGGAGACCATGTCGTCACACTCCCCTGCTCGAGCTGGGCCACCTGGAGCCAGACTAAGTAACCACACTTAGGGCATTTCTTAAGGGAGGGGAAGGGAGTAACTGGGTGCGACCAGACACAAACTAAAAGACAGCAGACTACTATGAACTGCCAACCTACATAGCTAAGACAGGCTTTACCGCAGAGACTCAACAGGGCACCTAAAGCAACATTTCAGAAAACAATCCTGAGGCTACAAAAAAGTTAACGATTAAATAAGATCTCCCTCTCCCCTGCAAAGCACCTGATGCAGCTCCCAGGCTGGATGGGGCTCTGGGCAACCTGCTCTAGTGGGGGATGTCGCTGCCCATGGCAGGGGCTTGGGACCAGATGATCTTTAAGGTCCCTTCCAACAGTGGCAATTCCATGATTCGATGATTTGCTTTTTCCTCCCTCTCCCCGAGACTCCTGCCCGGACACTCTCCACCCCCGACGACCGGGGTGACAGCCAGCTGCCGCCGGGGACACTTCCCACCACCATGCCGAACAGAAAAGAAATTTAGGGGGAAAAAAGACGTGTTTCGAAGCAGGATACGCTGAAAACAAGGCCCTCC
>NW_009717268.1:60287-60544 GCF_000703405.1 Apaloderma vittatum | reverse complement strand
TTCGGCCAGAGGAGAGCGTGAAGATCAGCGAGCCCAGCCTTTGTCCCGGCCCCATCAGCCGGCCAGGCGCTGCCCCCGCCGCCAGCTGCAACACCCACCCGGCCGAAGGCATTTTTAGGGCGTTAGCAGGGAAAGTAACCAAGAACTAAGGAAGATTCACCTTTTATTCGAAGCAGAGCTTCCAGGCGGCTGTGCCGGGGGCTGGAGGTGAATCGGCCCGGTTCCGTTTTGGAAGGACCGGCAGCGAACCACCCGGA
>NW_009717268.1:25818-60191 GCF_000703405.1 Apaloderma vittatum | reverse complement strand
CCGGGAGAGGGGTGAAACAGACCCCACTCCATGGACACAGGTCCTCGCACTAGGCCCGTCTGCGTTTGTACGGCCTGCATTTGAAAGCTAACAACAGCAGCAGCTTCAGGGGAAAGAAGAAGTGTCCGGAAAAGGCAGTTTGGCTCACCCGAGATGTTTTCCAGGACACCAGAACACGCTTCTACCCAGCTGGCACTGGAAGATGCTGGTGGCAGCGGCGTCCTCGCACACCTGCAGCTCCCCCGCCTGCCGGGGGTCTTGCCCGTTTCACTGTAACAATAAAAACTAATGGTTAGGCTCAGTCTAATGTCTTCCTTCTCTTTCTTTAACATGGAGGAGCTGTGACCGTGGCAGCGAGGCAGCAGCTGCTTTGAGGTACACAGGGTAGTGATAGGATTGCTCTCTGTCACCCCAACAGCTGCACAGAATACCCTAAGGCTTTCTGTTAAACTATATTTACAGTACTCATTAAAGCAGGAAGAAGCAATGATTTACTACAGTATTTTACTTTCTACTGATAAAGATTAATCTACTCTTTAAAAATGCTTTGAATAAAAAAAAAGTAACAACCCCCCACAGTATTAAAAGATAAAGTTATGTTAAAGGCAAGGTTATTATGCTGTGATTACACCTGCATACTTCCCTGTGTTTTTATTTGTAAACAAATGGTTTGACTGCTCTTGCGTAGAAGACTTTAAACAAAGTCATTTATCATTTAATGGTCTACCGAAAACTTAGACAAGAAACATCTTAGACAAACTAGAAACACAGAAATCTTTTTCATCCCTGAGGACTGGGCTTCACTTGATCCCACACTTGAGCTCTCTGCATCAGAAAACCTGACGCAGTGTACTCTTCTCTTTAGGGACTAGTAGTCAGAAACTCCGCCTTACAGGAGCAAAAAGTCGAGCTCCTACCACCTGCTCCGAGAAGCTGCACAGAGGTTAAACTGTGTGAAGCAGAGTTGCTGACGCAGTAGTTCCCAAATCCTCAAACTGTCCTCAGAGCTGTAAAGAGCTTGAGACCACGCTATCAGTTTTGCTGAGATGATGATATCGTACCTGACATCAGGATCCCAAGAATTTCTCCGACCAGCCTCCCCTTACACACAGATGAGACCATGAAAGGATTCAGCACTAGAGACCTTACCTGGAACACTAGCGACAATTTTGCACTCTCAGGTCTCGTTTGCAGACAAAAGGCAGGGGAAAAAAAACGTCCCTGTTCTGCAGAATAACTTTATGGCAGGATCTTGTGAATGACACTTTTCTTCCTTCCTCATGCGAGAGAGCCTGAAAGAAGGCAGTATTAAAGAAAAATCAGTAAATCATAGTCTTAATTTGAAAATGTTTCTGGCTCCTTTTAAGCAGAGAAATGCTGGAGTTTGATTAATCCTAAGTAGTTAGCTCTTGGTTTTGGTTTTTTAAAAAATAATTTAAAAAAAGAAATCTGAATGTTAGCTAGCCAAAGTATAAAATATTCTAAACTGAAGCTAAAATTTGCAAGTCAAAGTGTTTAGGGATCATGACTATTCTGAATGGAGATACTTACTTGCATGTACTTGTCCATTTCAAGACTTCAGCCTACCACATTTGGTGGAAAATTTTCCTTAATTATTTGTATTTATTTCTCAGTGAACAGTGTTCCTAAAATGCTGTGTTAAAAATTACAATATAAATATTGTTTGTGATTTCTGGCAGGCTGGAACTTCTGGGAGAAACAAATGATGCAATTTACTGCCAGCACTAGAGTTATAATGCATTTCAACACCCTTCCTCTGTGCATATTGTCAGTATTTTCAAAGAGCTATCTCACGTGTACTTACATTACCAAAAGCTAGAAAACGTTTTCTTCTAAAAGAATAGTTTTCCTCTGGGAAACGTTAACTGAAACTTACCTTTGTCATCAGAGACATTAAACCATCACAAGTCCTGACTGGACTTTATCTTTTAATAGGAAAAATTCATTTTGCAAACCGTTAGTTAAAGTGATCAAGATGCTCTTGTTGTTTAGTTATGAAAAGCTCTTTGTTTCCCTTTTCCTCTAAATGTGACAAAGAAACAGCCCTGCCTCTCTGCATAACATCAGGGCTGTTTAGATAAGCCAGCAGAGCTATTTTGTAAACTCCCGTAGCTGCACTTGTCTAATTAGTCTCATCGGGACACACCAGCGTAACCCCAACAAGCCAGCGCCTGCAGATGGAAAATCAGAAGTGCTGGTCAACTACAGCTCTGCAAATCCCACCTGACACTGACACACCTCGCTTATGTAGAAGATAATTAGAGGTATAAAGTAGAACTAGATCAGAAGCTGTTTATACAACTAAATGTAACTTTCACATCAGAAATAATTTCATATAATGCTACGCTGCAGATCCCTTTATATTCACCATATATTAACCAACCAGGCACACTTCATCTCATCCCAGCTTAAATACAGGCACTAACAAGTAACTGTTTGTTTTGACAGTGTATCAGGACTACCATACAGAACAATAAATGAAAGATACATTACTAAATTATATGGCAGAAATAATGTTTTCCAGAAACATGATGTAACAAATGGGACAAGAATTTGCCCGAGACACCTTGTTAACAGTCTCATCTGATCATCATATCCAGATAATGATTCACAAAAGTTCAAGGGAATATGAGAAATTAAACACCAATATTGTGCCTACATCAGATGGTCCTCGGAAATTGTTTAATTGAAAAATAGGTCTAGCTTCAGTTTAATGTACACACTAAGAGGACTGGATTGTAAAATTACAAGATGTGTTTTTTCCTTTTTTTTTTTTAAATTTTGTGACAGTTTTCCAATAGACCTATTAAAATAAATTTTAAAAATACTATTAGGGATTCTGCACGACTTCCAAGGAAAAAAGAAAGAGGGGAGAACATGAGAGCAGAGTCCACAGGCATATGTACATTTTTATCACCTGTGTACAGATTTGAGAAAGCAGAATCTCAGAAAGGATGAGCATGGTCCGAAGACAAATTCACGCTGGAATAAATAAGGATACCAATGAACTGTTCAAGTGCAATGACAGGTTAGAAAAATAAGGCACCTGACAACCAGGAGACAGCTCACATTCAGTAGAAACGTCCGTGCCCTGTGTAAAATATATGAAAAATAGCAGTAGTAAGTGCGGTGCACATAATTTAAAGATTCAGAAAACATGTAGAAAGTAATGCAGAGTTTTAACAAGATTCAGAAGGTGCTCCACTGTCAGCATGCTAACCCTGGAATATTAGATGCATCCTTATTTCTGATTAAGTCAACTTTTGAACTAGAACCTAGACTGCATACTTCTTTCTAACCCTAACAACCAGAACAACGAGGGCCAGAAAAACTGATTGTTTTGTTTGTAAGACAACAGAAGTGCAGGAAATTGATTCTCAGAGCATGGTCTTGGGCAGGGAGGTGTTACATCCTTGGCTTGAATTTTTATTTTCTCCCCCCCCCCCGCGCCCAGGTCTTAAGAATAATTTCAGTTTTGGAGCTTAACACTGAAAGACACATCCTTAAACAGACATCATTTTCACATACTGAGGCTGACATCATGGGTAGTCAAAGAATATGTTTAATAAAAAATAATTAAACTTCCATTTGCTCTATAGAACATCATAGAAAGTAATTCAATAAATTACAAATGACTTTTTAAGACGCTTGTTCAACTACAGAAAGCAAATTCAGACTACACAGAACACAACTGGCAAATATTGCAAATGTCCAAAGAAAAACCTGGACTAAGACTTGGATCATGAAGCCTGAAACAAGGGATAGAAATACAAGGCAATAACAGCTAAGGTTCCTTTAGTAACTACCAACACACACTTTATCATCACCTTGGATATCCTTTTAACTTCAGTATTAGTGTAATTCTACTGAGGTTTCCTTATAACCCTTAACTTTATACAACCGTATTTGCATATAGTTTAGCTGATAGTGGGACATTTTTTCCCCTTCTGGTTCAAACTGATTAAAAATAAACCCAATATATTATGTTCAAGTCTACACCAGCCTTCATTGCTTCAAACTGTAATTGCCTTATTACATAGAAAGAATCACTAGAATGGGAATCAAACTCACTTGACCACAATTAGGAAAATACTTTTATTTTCATAAATCTGATATAAACTAGGTTTTAGCCACAAGATTTAGGATTTGTTTTGTGGGGTAAGGGTGGGAAGTGATGGTATTGTTGACACATTCCATCAGCAAACTAAGTTAATAACTGTTTGTAAAACTTTGGCTATTTCATAGATGCATCCTAGTTAAATAAAAGTGCTATATTACAAAGGGCAAAATATTAAATATGAAATACTTTTTTTTTTCCCCATGACAAAGAATTGCTACCCCCTTCTCTTGGCAGTTTTTAATTTTTACTATTGCTAAGACACTGCATGAAGGGCCAAAAACCAGAATACTATTTGGGAAAATACGTAACCAGCACAATCCAAATGGTACTTGTATATTTGTGTAATTACATGTAATACTGCTTCTAATCATGGGGCTAGTTATTTTGCACATAGAAACTTATATTTCATTGGTAAAGTTCTTGATAAAAAACAACACAGTTGTTTTACTGTACAAGCAAGCAACAGAACTATATCAAAATATACAGTTTTTGTTTTTTTATTTTTAAATTTATCCCTTTGTAAAGCTTTTTCAATGACTTCTACTAGTACCTGTATCTATTTTCTCTTAACACTTGCCTATTGGACCGCAAACGATGAAACCGAGGTCAACTGAAGTCTCAGTCAGTTCAGAACTTCTGTGAATGTGAATCTGGGCCTCGACTGTGTCAGAGTAATAGCAGCTTAAGAAGGAGGAATCATATCACACATCAAATACCAGACAGATTTTATATAGTGAAGGGTTCTAAGGATTTGGACTTAAAACAGATGCCTTATGCCCTGTTACTGTGGTCTCCAGGAACAATTTGTCTTCCTTACTATTCAAAGTGCTTTTTCTCTAGCGGGTAACTCAGCATAATATATGAAGTGATATCCCAATAACGATTTTGGTAAATGTCTAATATTACGTCAGATTTAGATCTGCAGAGAAGTTTAAACTCGGAAAGAGTTCAAAGCTATCTATAATTTATTTACTGTTATTAACTGGTAACTCCAGGAGGTTTTATGACATAAAACACAAATAGAAATCTACACAAACAAAGCAAACAAACAATTTTTACATGAAGTATGCAGTGTTGAAAGGTCTTCTCAGTGGCACTTTACGACAGTTTGCCTCTTCTGAGTCTTGGGGAAACTACTCCTCATTTTGGGACTTCTAATTCTGCAGAGGGAGCCCAAAACTTTGCACGGTGTAAACTAAATAGATCTACGTGGTGCCAAGTAGCATGAGACAGGACAGGTTTGGCTTTAATCTCCCCTTCTGGCTGTCAGAGAGAACAGCTACGATAAGAGGAAATAAAACCCAACAGTCACATCTCAGGTAACTCAGATTTTAACGTGATATACAGGATGTCTTTAGAAAACAAAACAAAACCTGAAAACAAGTAATAGAAACCAATGTAAACTTCCTAAACTAACTCAGCTGAGGTAACAGGTAGCCAGTTTAATTGGCTGATTGGGAAAAATTTATCGTCTTTTAAACACACTTGTACCTGAATTGGAAACAGCAGTGCATCACAACACTAGAGCATTTTCATGTAATTAAAGCAATGGATGGTGATGTAGATTCTACAGCTTTCATGACATTCATTAGCTGCCCAAATTATTGCTGAGTTTTGATCTGTAAATTATAAGTGTCAAGGAGGCTGTAAAACTATATTCAAATTAAATCAATAATATGCATAAAGTATTCTGTGTTCACTGCAAATATATTAAATATACAGCTCTTACTCGAGCATTATTTTCATAAAATTAACCCCCCAACAAAATTATAATGCCTTTTGTTGTAATTTTACACCATTGTGTATTTGATAGTACATACAAGTTCAGAAACTTATGAACTTCAAGAAATATTACATGCAAAACGTCTCTGAAAGCAATTTGCACTTCTAAACAAATACTGAAATGTTCGGTCAGTAAATCATTGATGCACTCAACACTGGGTTATTTACAACGAAATAATTAAAGAATAAATTCAAAATCAGTTTATAATTTAAGTGCAGAGTCTGGGGTCAGTCTTCATCGCTAGAATCTGAATCTTCCGATGAAGACGATGTACTGTCAGATCCAGATGAAGCATCTGCTTTCTCTGAACCCTCATCTGTGCTGTTTTCATTGTGAGAGCTTGGCTCTGTTCCCCCTTTGTCTTCCTGATCTCTAACCCTAGAATTTTCCTCCTTTTCTTCTGTGGGCTTGGCTGAGCCTGTGTCATTGCTTTCACTGTTCTGTACATCAAAAATATTAGACTGAGACAAAGCTGGGATATGAAGATTAAGGCCTGGAGTGAGAAGCATCCCTGGGTAAAGTATGTTGGACAAAAGTAATGGGTTAAGAGAGAGAGGACTGGCAGCTGCAGCAGCAGAGGATGTCGAAGGAGAACCTGAAACAGAGTTTTCACCACCGGTATCCGTGTTTTGGTCTTCTGTCCTTTCTTTCTTTGTATCTGCCTCCTTTGACGCGGTTCCCTTTTTTTCCTCTGAAACAGACTCCGCAGACTTTGTCAGGAGCCCTCCCATGCCCAGCAGGTTTGGTAATCCAGCCATCCCCGAGAGCAGCATGGGGAACATGGCAGCCACGCTCTTCGCTTCTCCTCCAGCAGTTAAGCCCGCTGGCATTCCCATGAGTCCCGCGGTAACTTGCAGCGACTGCAGGTTCTGCAGGTTTTGTTGTAAGGCCTGAAGACTGGGCAGATCCACCCCTGGAAGCAAGCCGTTAGCTAGCAGAGGGTTAACCGGCACGCTCGCAGCCGTGGCAGGCGCGGCAGCTGCTGTGGCCTTCGCAATCTCGCTCTTGGGGCGCCTTCCTCTCCGGCTTACTTCTTCCCGCACAACGGGTCCAGTGAGAATACGGTCAAACATACCTTCGGGAAGAAATCCCTGCAAAAGACACATTGGGTATTTTTAGTATTTTGAGAGATTCAAGATGAAAAAGTAACAGCAAACAAAAATCCCAGGGGTACAGTAACAGTGTCCCTGATTATTCTGGTATGTTAGCAGAGCACAGTGACCTCCAGACGGCTCACGGCAATTTGTGGTGACTCGGTGTTGGCACTTCTCAAACATCTAGAGGCCCATTTCCACAGGGAGGTTAACACAGGTATCTTCTCAGATCCTTTGCTAACTCATCCTTATAGATCTGTTTGCAGATCAAGCCAACTGTAGCTATCTATAGGAGCAGTCGCAATTTACGATCCAAGCCAGTGTTGCTTTACAATACTACCACATTCCAATCATTTGACAGATTAATAAAAAAAAGTTACTCAATTTAAAGTTATTTAAATAAATAAATTTAACTTGAGCTAAATAAATGTAAATTTATTTAACTCGAGCTAAATAAATTTAACTCAAGTTAAATATGTGTGATTGCACATAGACCACCAATCTATGAGCCCTTTTCATTATTGCTAGTGTTTGTTTAATGCTCTCATATTTCACCTCAACCCTAAACTTCACAATAAACAGTAAAGAGGCAAGTTTGATTAAAATGAAATTCAGAGCATTTCTTTTTTGGGCTTACTCAGCATTACTTCACCTCTGTAAGCGCTCCTAACGAGCAATGAAGAGAGAATTGCAATGGATGCAAATATTCTCTTTGAAATGCTCCGTCTTGACAACTCTTAAAAACGGTAATCGTAAGATCAACTATTACTCACCCCCCTCCATGCTACAACAGCCTTTTTTTTTTTTGCAACAAGTATTTGTGATTTCAACTAGCCTAATACAATTAGAGGAACTCACAACTTATGCTCAGTTCCTCTGTCCTGTGGGAAAAGTTATTCTGCCATTATTTATACCTTTATTCACTGCAGTGTAATCTTGTTCCTAGTTACCTATTTTTCTACCAGAACATCCTGCGCGGATACCGGAGCCTGGCATTTAGACCTTCACAGAGAGATTACAAGTTCTGTTGATAGCGAGCTAGAAAAAGATTAACTTGCTCATTTCTGTGCCAGAGGCTGAAGGTGTAGTGTAAATATAACACAGTTTGGTCAAGTTACAGCAGGTGAGGAAATATGATTTCACAAGAATATTGGACAAAACTACCTTCACTTCTGTTAGTCACATGGAATGGAAAGGGGTAACTAGGTTACCCACAAACTATTCTTGATTAAACAGCACAATTTTCTGCAGTTCAGAATACGTCCTTATCTTCAAGGCAAACAGGGAATTAACTCAGAACCACACACCGTGCTTGAGCCAGTGACACTTAAAAGGAAAGAGATACCAGCTCTATAATAGTTCCTGTCACAAAAATGCTTATCTACTGTTTTCTTAGAACTATGGACCAAGTCTATCAAAAAACTTTCTTCTTTTAAATATAACCAAGTACAAACCTCAAACTCGCTGAATGCATCTTGCTAGTTAGAAGCTGGCTCAGGACTACCAGGGCGTGCAGTACTTTTATCATTAACTTTGTTGGTAATGCACGCAGAAGGAATACCTGGGCAACACTGAAGTTCTAGTGTAGACTTACTCTTAAAAATATACTAATACATTAAACTCGGTCCCTCCACTAAAGTCTAGTCACTAGTTTTTAGCTAAAAAACAAAACCTCTAAGAAATAGAAATTCTAAGTTGCAGAAAATAGCTATATTAATACTTGATTTACATTTTCAGTGAGGATAGAAATTTCTTGAAGGGGCACACAAAGTAAAGGAATTAAAAAGTGAAATAAATATTTAAAACTATATTTATCTCCTCCCTAATTGTAACTTTAAAAATAAGAAAGTACCTTTCCTAAAAACCTTCAAGGCTACACTTATGAGACGAATAAGTCACGGTATTACAGCACCTTCAACCAAATCTCTAATTTGGGGTTGCAGCAACTGTCTCTCCCTTCCTTCCTTCTCACAGCTGTGCCAGCAAATCAATTTAGGGAACTGAGGGGGCACAAAAAAAGCTAATATAACAGCAGAAATGAAAAGCACATCTTTTTGTACGCTTTTTTATTTTTTCCCCCTGCTTGCCTTGTTCATTTTCATTTAAGATACATTTCACATCACAGTTATCTTATTCTACAAATACTCACAGACTGTTTTACAACTTCTCCCCATTCAGGAGCCACTCCATACTCTGGATTTTCTTTCAAGAACCTGCACAAATCCTTCAGAGGGGGAGCAAATGCACCCCCCACCTGAGAAGCAGAAGACAAGAGGTCAGGACATACTTCTCATTCAATAAAAAAAAGACAACATTCATATCTGACACTGTTTCATTGTTGCCTTTTATATAAAATGATACAGTCTCACTTGAAATATCCATGAGTATGATACAGCTTTTGACTGATTCCTGGTGGTATATGCAAGATACTCTTCATTTGTTCTAAATCTACTAAATTCAAACTTATCGTTTAAACTCATACTTTGCAACTTCAATATCTGACATTTTTTTTCAATGTTTAATACCAGTTTACTTAGACATGCAATAAATGGAAGAGCACATGAATAGAGAACAACAGTGGTCCAAATATTACCAAGAAGGTTGTAACTACAATCCTGTTGAACTTTTCTGCTAGATCAGTCCTACTCTATCATCTCAGTCAACTCCTAGAAATACTTCTATTAAAGAGGATCTGCTTCTCTTGTGAAATTATAATAAATTAAGTAATAAAGTAACAGTCTCAGGTGCAGTATGTAAATTTATTAGGGAAACAAGAGCTAATATGAAAACGCAGACAGCAAGCACAGATCAAATCTCTCATTCCTCGATCATCAACTCTGAGAAGATTCCTCAGGGCACGGCTTACTAGAAGAGCAGGCAAGGGGTCTGTTTTTCTTGAGACTACCAACCACAGAGGTTCCTCTTTAGAGCTGCTGCCTCAATGCACTGAAGAGGCTGAAGACTCTCAAATTCTGCCTCACTTTCCTCTACATATGCACAAAGCTCCCAACCTTAATATAGCAGCATAAACCAAATTTCCTGCCTCCCTTGCAACTGTCCTCTAAGAAAAGGACAAGCCAGCAGCACCACAGCAGAAAATGCTGCACCTACTGACACACGACCTCACAGACTCCCGCAGGGCTGCTGCTCTGGTCCTACACCGACCTTCACAGATGCCAGCCCACACATCTGTCCAAGTTTGTTCAAACAACAGGAATGCTCTGCATCCTTTTCTTGAATATTGCCTTTTAGCCTCCCCCAGGGACTGTTCAGATGCATTATGCCTTTCCCAAACATGGATCACCCATCCAAAAACTTGAGTTCAACACCTGGTCTCCCATCTTCCACTGCTAGGATTTTACACAAGAATTTCCCTTCTACTTTCATTCCCCTGTTACACTGTTAATCTAGCAAGGGGATTTATTATGGATATATACTGGTGAACCATAAAGGCTAAATGCCAGAGATAACTGAAAAAAAAAGAAAAAAAGAAAAACAATTCAATGCACAGGATTTAAGTTATCCCAATGGACAAATTTCTATACATGATGCACCACCAATATAATTTTAATCATGTCAAAAGTACTGATGAGAAGATGCACACAAAATTCAGACCTTGAGAGAATGTTGGTGTTTCGAACAGAATAATGTATACTTCAACGGCCAGGCCTCTGGCACAAATATTGCCATATATCAAGTGTTCAGTTTTAACAATATCTTACATATTTCCGTAATTGCAAAAAAATTAGTAGAAGATTGTCACAGATGTTCTTGTTCGGTGCCAAAACCTCACAAACCCCTTTCATTTTTACAGAGTTTTGTAGCAAGCGTATTATATAGAGTTCTTAATTTCAGGCAACTTTTCATTTGGGAACATCAGAATGGGAACAGTATTACAAATACCTTTCTTGCGTTTCTTCTATTTATGAGCTGAACACGTTCTTCCCCAGTTAAACTATTAACGTCCAGTTTATTAGGGTTTCGACAACGGTGTCTTTTTTGCTTAGGTCTCCCATCGTGCAGCTGCATCCTCTGTTAAAAATGAATTAAAAAGCTAATCACCCTTCCAATATAACATTTTTAAAAATGGTACAATATCTGTGTATCCCCTTAGAGTCAGGCATTCATCTGAAGTCATCTTTGATTTCAGAAATATTTTAATAATAACGCTAATTTACTAATCACAATCTCATATAACAAGTAGCCCAGTAAATAGCATTACATCCTCTCTCTGATGCCTCTACCCATTGCTTTGTTTTAATAATTTTTCAGTTTTCAACAGTGCTTTAACTGCCAGGAATGTTGCTGCTTTTTTGCCTTATAACATCTCTATGGAGAAATAAGGTTGTTATTGTAGATATCACACATATGATTTTATTACATTCTGTCCAACCTTAACAAATTTCAAATTCAGAGATAACACAACAATGTACTCATACAAACACCACTACCCTAGCACTGTAATGCAGGTATGACATACATCCTACGGCCAAGTCTTTAATCCCCTTGCACATCTCTAAATATGCTGTCCCACGGTCTCAGCTCCCATCATCAGTGTCAAGATAATACGAGTTCTCTTATCTTTGATTTTTTTTTTCAGTCTTAGGTGTAATTAGGCAAAGCTCAGGTGTCTTTGTTTAGTATTGTTTTTCTTAGCAATTACATTTATGAGGGAAAAGGAAGTCTTGCAGAGCTCACGTTACCTAATAAGAAACAGAAATTTTCTTTTTCCTAAACCATCTAGAAAAACAAAGGAATAATTCCATAGAACAAAAAATGTTTTGCTATTTAGCTAAAGCAGAGCTGAAAGGAATACTCACAGGAATACAAGCTCCTGAATCTTCAACATATCCAGGATGCTCTTTAAGCCACCTTTCTAAATCTTTTCTTTTGGGGGCATCATCACCTGCAAGCCTTGTTCCATCTTTTAGGTTAATAACAGGAACTGGACTCTCTGCATCGAGCAGGCCTTGGGATTGCGTGTAAGGGAGGGCTGGGCTTATTCCTGCAGCAACTTGACAGGAGTTAATGCCTGGATTAACCTGGAGAAATTCAAAACATTTGACTAAGTTCTCCACAGAATACAAACCATCACAGTTATTTCATGCATGGCACGACCAAGGCCACAGCCCTGCAGATCACTGTGCACACACTCACGGATGCAGGGAGACTACCCGTGCCATGGATAGCCCCCTTTCAGTCACCGTACTATCAGGCCTGTCACAGATGTTGCAGGAAAGGACATAATGAAGTGTTGCCGGGTCAAATATCAAGTTTTTAATAGTCCATTGTTAATAATACGCTGCTACTGAAAGTTGCACCGAGTTACAGGACTGTGTGCAGCCTCCGGCAGCCTTGCCGAGAACACACACCTTGATCTTCGAGGGCTATGGCAGGGATTATGCGATAGCAGGAGATGTTACATTGTGGATATAAAAAGAAAAAATACAAAAAAATAGTCTTCCTTGTATTAATTTTCTGACAGTTCATCAAAATCAGGATTAAACTTACTTCTTAAAAATAGTCATCAATATTGTATATATCTAATACCTAGTAAAACTCTGCCAGTACTCATTTGTGTAATCATAACAACTGAAAAAACACCAACCAAAAATCAAAAAACCCCCAAAACAACAAAAACTCAACAGTTTTGAGTTTTTATGTTGACAGTTGGTCATGCTCAGTTAAGAGTATAACAGTAATGGGAACTTTATTTTTGGATACAAAATTGAATTTACTTACATGATTAGGTTGTTTATTTCTATTTATAAAGAGGACATCAACTCCCTCCACATTCTTCCTTCTTCCTCTTCTCTTTTTGACTACAGGCTGACTGTCAACTATGACTCCATTGGCACTGGCTGTTAAGTGACTGGAAGTACCTAATTCGTAATGCAATATAATTAGTGTCAGATGCTTGAGCAGTTTACAAGAAACACATCTGAATAAAGAAGGAAATAAAATTACTTGAAATAGTGCAAGTGCATATAATTTCTACACACATATCTAACAGAAGTTGCCTATTGTTTTATGAATGTTTAAAACACTATTAATATAAAGCTCTGAAAAGCTACTTTACTATGAAAGTTTCCTATTAGTCCCTCCACCACCTGCAAATAAATCCATACAGGGAGAAAAGGTGTTAAAAACCGCTGACATCACATACACAGAGAAGGAGACATCCCTAAGTAAATAGTTCCAACAAGACCTTAATGCTATGTGTTGCAAAAGAACAAGAAAGTATAAAATGGAAGTGAGGGGGAGTGCTTTTTTTAAAGGAAATGTTCTCATCCATGTGTGTATGCAATCTCAACGAACTGCAGTCATTTAATCAGAAGCTGGTCTAAATTAAGCGTCCAGTTCCAGTAATTTCAAATATTTTAACCCAAATTTTACCTGCTTATATTCGTCAGTGTATGCCTACTCATACTTTTTATGAAAATAAACTATTATGTTTGGCTATAAGCCAAAAATTGGTTCCAGACTACTGTCCTCCACTGCTTCTTTATGTACAACCACAGGGAAGAGTATCAGGAGTGCAAAGTGACACAAGCATAAATCTGTAACTTCATCTTTACTTACAAACTAGCCACAGTAAGTTCCCAGTTAATGTGAATACTCTCAGTGCAGCACAATGCACTTTATATTTATTAACATCTTCTTGTGGGGGTGTTTGTAACAGCCTCCTTCTAATAAATGACCGTTACAGTAACTGACATTGAGAGAGTACTCACACGGCCCAACCTCAAGCCCGAACTCCTGTGCCCAGTTTCCCTAACACACTGGAGAGAATTCCTTCAGACCGCAGCTTCGAAGAATTAACATTGCAAACACCTTTCTCAACAGAAGAACCCAGAAGGTAAGATTTAATACTAACCCTTACGTCCTATGACATTTAGTGTACCTGATTTGGGAAGCGATTTTGGGAAGTTGACGAGGCTGGTTTCTGAAGCATTCTGGAGTTCACGTAGCCGAGCCAGGTATTGCTGCTGTCCCAATGCACATTCCTCGCTTTCAAATGGTCTTTTCTGAGACAGTCCCTGCTTCTGAAAAGTCAATTTCAAACCACCTTCCTGTTAAATAAATGCCAGGGTTAGAAGAGTCTCTTCTGCAGCAGAAATGACTGCTACATAATCAGGTTTCTTACACACAGTTACTCCAGAAGAGTTGAGGAAGAATGAAAACATCGTATTAGTCCTTAAAACAAGTCTTGCTTCTCCATGTAAAAAACCAAATCTGAAAGGAAATTTCAGGGAATTCCTTCTATGAATATAGATTTCATATTATCTATCGTCACTGAAAAAATCCAGACACTGGAAAGGTCATCTACCTCTCTAACACCGTCCTAAAAAAAAAAATAAATGTCAAACTCAATTAAAGAGGAAGTTTTCATACATTTTTCTGGGCTACAAACAGGACTCAAACTATACACATAAGAAAAGTGTTTGAAGCTCCTAGCCTGCATTTAAACTGGGAAATTTACCTATAACCTTCTACAAGGCCTGAAATAATAAAGTATTTGCTGGATAGGACATGCCGAAGCATTTAAAAAACGCCCAGACAAGAGAAATAACTTCTTTGACTAACCGGATTTCTTAGAAACAGCATATATCAGGCTGTCTGATGAAGCACCAGAATAGCCACGTTTCAATTCAGAAAGAAAAAACAATGATTCCCTCCAGTGGCTTTAGTAAATTTAACAGAAGAACAAAACAAACCCCAAAAACCCTCCCTCGCCAAATAAACCTAAAGTCAAACCCAAACCCAAACACTCAATGCCCAGAAGCAGCAGACCCAAATACCCACAAACAAGTGTGTGAAGGAAGTGAGAGTGAGAGCAGGCAGCCACTTGCAGGTAAAGCATGCCGCACACCGCAATCGCAATCAGGTCCTAGGGCAATAAAAATAAACATACGTCATTGATTTTCACTGTAAACTCCTTTTCTCGTACATGCTTCTTCACCTTTGACATCTGTGGCGACTGATCGTATTCTTCTTTAACAGCTGGCAGAGGGGGTGTTGGTGCGCTGGGCTCACTGTACTCTGCAGCTGCACCCGGGCTATCCAGAAGTTTGGTTGTGTAGAAAGATGCAACCGTACTGCTGTCATAGCTCCTTCTTGCTGAAGGCCATTTACCTTTCAGCACGGTCTGACAAATACTGTCAAGTCGATTAATCATAACACGATCCTAAAGAGCAAAGAAAACATTTTGATAAGAGTAACACTTACCAACACTGTACACGTAACATCCATGTGTTACTGTCTAATTCTAAAAATATGACAATTAACTTTTCTAATCAACTGGACTCAGGATTAGAAGATTTAAGTTACTGGATTTGTACCAATTCCTTATAAAAGCTGGTGAAAGCTGCCTCTGTACTCAGTTTCACAACAACTGTTTGTAAACAATTACCCGATCGCTCTCTTCCATACAGGGTCTGGGGCCTGCAAATGCTTGAAACATTATCGTTCTGATTTTTAAAGGGAACTACCAAAGCAGTATTTAGGTCTGAATTAGACTCACTGGTGGCAGGGTCCGAACCTGTAAGCAGCACTATAACCTACCTGGCAAACGGCATTGATAAAACTACATCTACAGACTTTAGTTCCTGCCTCATCCCAGCATCTGAAGCGATGTTATTCCCCAGCAAATCCTTTAGACAGCAAACAGAGATTTGACTTCACACACCTGCATCATACATAGATCTCGAGTCTCAGTAAACTCGGTGAAGTATATGCAGACTCCAAGAAATTCCAGGTTTTCTCAGAATTTCAGAGTGTAGTTATTTGTCAA
Source organism: Apaloderma vittatum (assembly GCF_000703405.1). Taxonomy (NCBI): domain Eukaryota; kingdom Metazoa; phylum Chordata; class Aves; order Trogoniformes; family Trogonidae; genus Apaloderma; species Apaloderma vittatum. The sequence goes on along the minus strand of NW_009717268.1, from coordinate 44,379 downwards.
AAAAAAAAAATTGTGAACAATAGAATTACCTGTTCTGCAAGGAGTTCCCCTACATTTTAGAGAAATCTGATTTTGTACACTCTGAATTTCATTTTCCACACCTTGAAACTTCTCCTGGAGTACAAGATTGTGATCTGGCTCTGAATTTTCCAGCTGATTTGCAACTCATGCTTGTTCCACAGAAGTAGATTCTTAAATTATGGGTTTTGATTAAAATGTAAGTAGTGGGGTTTTTTACTTTTTTTGACAGCAACATACTAAACATGCTAAAATTTCTTTAGAATTATTGAATAATACAAGCATCAAAAAAAGTCACAGAAGTTAACATTGCATGGGCTTTCCTACACTTAAAATGAAAAAGTCACAGACTAAAATCTGAAAGTATAGCACTGACTGTAAAAGCAAGTAAACTTTTCAGACCCAGAATAGATCCAAGTCAATTTCATTTTCCTTGTATGTCAGGAAAGAAAGCTACCCAAAACAGATCACAGTTGAAGTTCAGGGACTGAACAGGCATTCTAGCAATTCACAATTGTTGCTTCAATCTTCTTACTTAAGCTAAGAATTGGAAGTGTAAGAAACTGGCCTGTGGTCTCCTACGCTCCGTCAGCCAGAGAAATTCAGATATGACTCAACTGTTTAAAAATACTGAGTTCTTATTTCTAGAAAGATGAATTTCCAGTCACTTAGTCTTACTATCTTTTCAAAGCATACTTCAGAATTTCACTAATTTCACTAATTCACATATGTAATCATATAGCTAAATTTTCAGATAAAAGCTGTGTTATACCAGTGCTTCACCCAGTCTGTAATTTAACACGACTTTGGATTTTGCCACGTAGCTGAATGACTCCTACTGCTATGAAGAAAGTATTTCTAGTCTTTAGCTCAATCAGTTTCTTGCTCCGTTTCATTTTTTACATTCTTTTGGACTTCTCTAAATAATCTCTCTCACAGAATTAAAATCATCTAAAAATCTGATAAATTATCTCATTTTCATCTTAAATATGCTTCCTTTAAAGTTTTGTTTCCTAAGCATTTCTCTCTTGTACCAAAAGAGCTACACGACCGTTGTATAAAATGCTTTGCTGTAATATTACTATTATTAACCACTAACAAAATTCTCTTTTTTTCCAAGATCTGCCCACACTCCGTGGTACGGTTTTAACATATTTAATTGAGTACTGACGTCACAGCCCACCTTCCCTACAACTTTGGTTTTCAAAGTACTATTAGAAACTTGCCTTCGGCCAGTGGGATGCAGCCAACATGTATCCACCCTGCAGGAGGTAACTGGAATTGGGTGTCCCATTGTTCATCTGGAAACTGTCCTGCGTCTCGTCCTGTGTTGTACTCAGAGAGGCTACACTCTCTTCATCAAACGCTTTTATATGCGTGGTTCCTTCTGCTAAATAAAACCACTACCATCAATTGATGTCGTAAAGAAGTTAAACACTCATTCTAAGAGGTTCAGGTGAACGAAATACACAGAACAACGTTCAGAGAAAGTCCAAACACAAAGTTCAACTGAAAAAGTCATTGTCAGGCTTTTCAGGATGACGGCTGATCCTTTTTTAGGCATGTAATTCCTGTTAATATTTCAAGAGCTTAACACGGTGAACATTTAGCTATTTGAAAACAATCGTGCTTCAGAGTAATCTGATAGATAGTCCTCATTTAACATATCTCCTTTGTAAGCCAATATGCTCTAAAATACAGAATTGAAATTAAAAGTGTCTATAACAAGAACATGACAAATCTATTCGGATGCCACTTTAAATAAACCACCTTGTTTCATTTACTGGATGGAATGCTGGAGGTTCCATGTCCTGAACACATGTGTCTGCATCACTTAATTTAGAAATTTTTAATCACATAGGATTTTTTTATAGTATCTTTCCAAGCAGGTCCTTTCACTTTCTTATAATTCTCATTAGTATTTTACTTTTGCCTCCAACCAGACAACAATATGAATTTCACTATGACATGAGGAAACAGTCCAAATCTCAAAAAATACCAAAAGGTGCTTCCAGAAATAGGTAAATATCACATCAGCACTGAGTAAGAGCACTGAGGGACAATTCTACAGAAATCAAATCTATCCTTAACAATAGCTACGGATCAAGTCATTGATTATAATTAATTATACAGCTCCCCTTCAAAGACATTTCAAATGTGAGAAGTATGCCAAAGCTCCATGATCACTGTACAACGTATGAAATAAAACCTGGGCTTAAAATTAAAATGCAGATGAAGTTAAGAGAACTTTCCAGCATTTACCAATCTCTTCAATACCAACACAGAGGAAAATAGCTACAAAAAGAAAGGATGACTGATTTAGAAGATTCTGCAGTCGGAGGATGGCACAATTACTTGCCTAAACAGACTGAGCTGGCAGAAAGCAAGCCTAATATTTGGACTCACAGCACACGGCATAGCATTCACCAGCTAAATCTAAATATTTATGTCATATAAGCCTGCCTTTTCTTTTACTGTTTTAATGTTTGCATACAAGTGTTTCCCTGAAAATGTCTTTCTGCTACAGGCAGCAACATCTTAATCATTTGAAGTGGCATTTTACTTGCCCAGTGGCATTTTATTTAAGTGGCATTTTACCAGTAAATTAACCCTCTGGCTTCCATTTGTCATTTCCACAGACAACAGGATCCATCTGATTAACATAACGCCTTTTACCTGAGGCATTGGAAAAAAATATAAAATAGCTTATTTACTTGTGTTGTAACCCCACTGCCTAATCTCATCCTCTTCCTTTTTCTGTTACCATTTGTTATCACACAGCAGAAAAATCTTTGCACGTTCTGAGTCTCAATGGGGCAAGAGTAGAGGACACTTCATAGTATCAAAGTAAGGGAATGTATTAAATAATGATTGGTTAAGTTTATTAAAAATTTTACATCACTTCACTGATCAGAGGTTTTTGCTTCTACTTCAAAGTTTTCAGAAGTGTCTCCATGTCACTTGGTTCTATGCTCTGTAACAGCTTCAGTCCTTTCTAAGCAGGTACTATTTTTAAGTGTTTGAAAATTTCCAGTGCAAATACACAGCTTGGCCACTTCCAGTTTACAAGAAAAGGCAGCTGACGTTACTCTAGAGCTCGGACAGGAAGAAACTTGCAGATTTCATGAAAGCACAATGAGGAAACTAGGAAAATAGGCAAGCAGGAATGGAAAAACAAATGCAAACCAAAAGAATTTCTATATTTAGGAAGAAAAAGAAACAGCAGTAGGGAATACACACACACAGAGAATACATTTCGAGAAAACATCAGCCATTCAACTCTTCTCCCACACGTGAACCACACGCACAGAAAGCTCGCTTAGGCAATCAGTCAAGAAATCTCAAGTACCGCATGTGAAGCACTCATATGAAGCAAAGAAAAAGCTGTATCCCTGAAATGCTTCCAACTCACTTGAAGAATCAAGCAAATACGTTTATTTAAGTTTACTTTTGTGGGATTTAATATCCTTTTTAGACGCTTTTCCTTTAAGAATACACTTGTTCAATTTAAGAGTTAGACTGCAGAAATAAGACTACACACATACCACGTTTTTGTGCCTCCTCTTCATCACTATCACTCTCTTCAGACGATGACGATGATGACGATGACGATGATGAAGATGATGATGATGAGGATGAAGATGCTGAAGAACAAGATGAAGATGATGAAGAGCTAGAGCCTGATCGAGAGTGTGAACAAGATGAGGAAGACGAAGAGGATGAAGAAGATGACCTGGAAGAACAGGATGATCTATCTGAGTCAGAGTCTGAGTCTGAGCTAGAGTCAGATCCTCTTTTGCTGACTCTCTGTTTTTTGGAAGCTGGGTTTGGAGTTAGAGGCTCTGTCCTTGCTGCCACCATGCGCCTGTCTGTTTCAGTCTTCACGCTAGGTTTGTGGTCAGTATTTTGTATTGGTGGGCCATTTTTTGGACTCAAAGGTTCGCATTTCATTATTGTCTGTGTCTCCTCTGTAGACATAGATTCCTCTTCAGAAGACTGAGGATCCTCTTTCAGATTTTCGTTTTTAGCTTTTGCGTCCTCAAAAGCATTGACTTTAGCATCTGACAATCTTGACTGAGGTGTAAGAGGAGAAGCAGATAATGCCATCTGGTACTGATGCAAGAGCGGAGTAGAAGTCCTTGAGAGTGCCACTTTATTTGAATTATAGTTCCTCTGGGCAGACATAAATGAGAGTTCAGGATCACGAAGAATATGATAATCTGTCCTGCTAACTCCGTGTTTAGCAGCTCCAATAAGTAAATCCCTGTCGTGAGTCCCACACTCCCACCAGACAGGTAAGTCTGGGTTTGGCTGGCATAGTTTTAGTCGTTCAAACAACTGTGGGTGTCTAAGAGCTTGTTCTCGCACTTTCCTTAGGAGTTCAATGCGATACAAAGTCCGAGAGGCACGCTCCTCTGTAATTGGTTGAATAAAAACGTTTGGGTCTACGAGTTCTGCATTAAAATAAAACAAAGATGAGAATCCAGAGGAAAAACCAACCAAACAACAAACGCACCGCAAATCAATACTAGAAGTTAATACATGTCTCCCCATTATAAGCTTTCAACTTTACACTTAGCAGTTTCCTTATTTCCTTCTCCCCATTTTTTTTTTGGAACACATGGAAGAAAAACCTTTTCAAGATAAGCACTTGTGACAGAAATTAAAGAAAAAACTGAAAGTAAAAATATATACACCCACCTTCTTTTGAGGGGAGACGACAGACTCTTCGGCACATTGACATAAACGCATACAAATACTTCTCTAAGCTCTCATCAGTTTTCTTATGTAGTCTAGCCATTGCTCTAAATTTGGTCCAATCAAATCGTCCCCTTTCAGGGTCAAACACCACTCCAAATGTGGACACGACTCTGTAAAAGTCAGCTTCTTCTCTTCTTGTCCATCTTGATTGGCAAGAAAAAAATATTGGAAACTGTAATTTTCTTCCCTATATCACGCAGCTACCAATTATCATTTCTTCCATATTTTTTATATAGCAATCTATTAAAAATATATATTTGCGTGCTGCACATACCTTTGCTGTCTTTCAATCTTGGCAGCCATCTTGGGATTTAGAGCAGCTTCTTCATAGGGAGGCTGCATCACACTGGTCTGTATTGGGAATGCTGGCTGGATCTGCTGGGCCTGCCTGTTCTTACTTGTCCGCTGATAAGCTGTTATTAGGCGGCGAAGTCTTGTTGTCAAAGCTGACTGAGTTGGCCAATAGATTTTGTCTCCTTCCATCATTTGTCCATCTAGATTAAAACAAAATCACCAGAAAAATAAAGAAGTTAATCATTGCTGATGCCCATCGTCAGACAATCTAAATATTTTAGCCAAGAGTCAGAAGAATTTATCAATTCAAAATAGAACTGGCTCAGATTTGAAGTTGCATTTATTTACCTCCATCTGCTATTACTAGGTCACCTGGGGATGAAACGTCATCCTGTAGAAAAACAAAAGCAAAGTAAAATTTAAAATGTAGCCCCCTCCAGAGACTTAGGTTAAACTTATATGTTGCAGACAGTTTATGGATACGACTAAGAACAAGAGTGACATATTTTGGACAAATGGCTAACAACGCATACGACAATTATACAACAATTCCCTCCCGGTCCCCCACAATTACACAACTGCAGAAACACATGAAATAAGTTCTATCAGTTCAGAGAAATACAGGAAAAACGCAATAATTTGCTCAACAAAAAGGTGGGAATATTACATGCTAAGTGTGTGAAAAAGAGCTATTAATAGGTGCCTACTATACCTCTATATCATCTTTAAACATTGCTGGTGCTGGTTTATATTCTGGATCTTCTACATCCCTGTTAAAATTTCAACACAAAAGAACCCGTCTTAGTAGTACTTTACAAGTCCTTACGTGCTTTTAAATTAAGCAAAACTGATTTAAATTTAGGTAGCTATACTGTATTTACTTTTCTATTTGAAACAAGGAAAATACTTGGCAGCTTTGGCTGGAATCGTGCGCCCTACCAGCTCACTGTCTCATTCAAAGATGTTCTTTATGGCCACCACTGTGAACCTCACTGATGAAGCAATAAATAAAAGCAGTTCTCCCTTCCAGCAGTTAGCAGTGATACTCAAATTGATCTACTGGGGTTACTGGTTAGCTACACGAGACTAATACACCACGCTGACTGACCTGAAATCAAGTTAAATAGGTGTGCAGTACTCCGCCTCTGACGGCTTTTGCACTTCAGTGTCTAAGTAGCATTTCTGACGCAGCAACACAAAGTAGAGACTTTGTTAACAAGTTGCTGCATTTCTCCTTTTTAATTGTGAAATCCCAAGCTTCAACGGTTCTGTTATACTGTTCCTAACTCTTTTCCACTCTGTGGGAGTAAAATCAAGGAAGTATTCTTCACAACAATGGCATTAAACTAGCATAAAACCAGTTCAGAAGAGAATACAGTACAACATATAAATTCAGTCTTGTTTAAGGCCCTGAAACACTCATGCCCACTTTTAAGTGCTCATACCCATCAATAAAATCATTTGCTCGCTGTTCAGCAGCAACTGCTTTTTCATCTGGCTTGCCAACCCTTTCCAAGAAGCACAGAGCTGGGTCTGCTCTGATAGTGTTGTATTTTTCATAACCTATAAAGGAAAAAAGAAAAAAATGGCACAAATTCAACTTTCAGAGTAAGCTGCAAAAACAAATGAAAGGTAGGGTGTTGACACCGAGGTGCAGGGAAGTACATGTGCAGCCATCCATGTTACTCACCGTGTTTAAAAACTCCAATAAGAAGAGATTTATCTGCATCTGCATCCCACCACTCAGCGGGAACTTCAGAGTGATCCGGCTCAGGAACCCAAACATCAATTTCACTGAGGAGAATCACCAACAGCACAGCAACATTAATAATATTGAAAGGAAGACTTTTTTTAAAAAATTCTCTTTTTACATTTGGACTTCACGTGGGATTTTTAAACTTCTCTCTTCATGCACACAACACAAAACATCCAGACAGCTTGGTATTTTGTATTTGACAGAGACCAGTAACAGGGTAAGAATATGAAAGAAGAACCAGCACACTGTACTCTTCTTCTCTCAGCAAACTCTACCAAGTCGTAGCAGTTCGTGCTTGCAAAACTTAGCAAACCAAGGTTTATCTGGCTTTTTAAGAGCACCAGATAGACCATTCTTCCACAAATGTTTGTAACAGCTTCCTGAATCAAACTGAAACTTTTTATCCACCACAAGCACATGAATCAATGAGTTCAAGAATTTCTAAACAGCAACATTCCCGTTAAAAAAAAAAAAGTTAATCAAGGACTAGATAATCTTTCGAGGTCCCTTCCAACCCCTGACATTCTGAGACGCAGCACATAACTAAAAGTGTGCATAAAGAGACAGGAAAACACCATCCATTAGAATGTGAAGTATGTAATTCTATCTTTCACTCACTTTTTCCCTCTATTCACTTAAAGTAAGTTTACTTTATACAGCTAGACTCATAAATAGGTAGAAAAACTTCCTCATATCAAATTTAATAACTAAAAAGTAAGCAAAAGCATTTTTCTCACAGCCTAATGATATAAATATTTGGATTTAACATTTCTTATTTAGGTCTAAATTTCTGACTTTTCAATTGACAGTTTACATTTAAAAAAAAAGAAAAAAACCCCTCTCTGTTGTTCACCTGGCATCAACTCCATCAAACACCTTTTGGAATTCGTTACCGATGACTTCTTGTTTTAAGTAATATAGCATTCTTACTCGAAGCAAGACCCTACACAAAGAAAAAAGGAAATGTAAATGTTAGTACTCTAAAAGCTTTCAATAGTTGAGGGCAGTTTTGTTTTGTCGTCTGTAACATTACAAAGCTTTTAAGCACTTTTCTGAAAATGTACTTCCTTCAATTATAAGGGGAGGTAACCTCCAGTTCAGGTCACCTAACACTTTTGAATGTCATCACATTTACGGATCATTTCATTGCAAAAATTCTTTCAAATTCTAGACAAAGACCAGGGCCAGCAGAACACTCCTCACTTGCTTTGTAAAATACTGCTAAGAGGAAACAGCTATTTCTCTTTTCCTACTTAGATGATTCTCTTTAAAAGAAATGAGCAGTCTGACAACAAACATATTTCACATCACCTTCTCATTCCTTCTCACTTAGAATTTGGTGTACGACCCCAATGGCTTCTCCATGCTCTATCTCAATTCTTGACTACAGCTGTACAAAGTTCTCAAGCAGAGTATGACAAGCTTTGCTACAGAAAAAAAGATTTATCTAGAATATGCTCATTCATGGCTATGAACGAGCTTTCAATAAGCTAGTAGCTCAGATTCTCAGAAGCCTAGAAAACTCATGAGGTAAATGGCATGCAGAAATGAGGGGCAAGGACTTCCATGCTTTCAGTTTCCTTGCTGAGCACTCCCAAAATCTTTAGCCCTTTGGCTGCTACAAGGCTCCCCAAATACATTAGCAAATTCTCTCCTTCTCTGTACAGATACAAAATTTCTTATAAAGTTATAACACATCTGTTTCAAACATTAAAAACTCCACTCGGCTCCTAACACACGGCAATTTATTTATTCTAATTCAAGCAAACACCATTAAAACTTGTTTCTTCATAGTGCCACTGATATTTTAAAGACTTTTAAGACAAGGAGGAATTAGAAGAAAATAAACATTGAAAGACATTCACACTTCAGCTACTGCTTACTTGTTGCAATGGTGTTTTATGTGCTTTTTGTATCCTTCATCTTGCAACAGATGTTCTGGGTTGTATTTTCGAAGCCACTCTGCTTTGTGTATGTCAAACGTGCTAGCTTGGGTCTTGACTTTTTTTCCTTTTCTTCCTCTTGGCACAGGGGCTGACAAGCCTATATAATTTAAAACATAACACTATCAGAGCAAGAAGTAGGTATAGATTCCCACGATACTTACAGTTCCTACAGCCTACACCAGTATTGTGAACTGCAGTGCAGACAATACCAGCCCCACAGCCCCTGAATACGAGATTTTTTTTCTCGCTTGCCTCTTAGAGCATCTTTGGAGTGCACTTCACCAGCTAAGGACAACACAGGACAGGGGTAAGGGAGGAAAGTGTGTTGTCACCCTCTGTGAAATATGATAGGTTCTTATAAACTGAAAAGAAAGCTTAGAGTACATCAGCCGGGTAAGCCAGCAAACACAAAGCAAACCAGAAACAGCTCCCATCAGTTGAATTACATATCCAGAAAAAATTCTATTTACTTCATGTAGGACACATTCAGAGAGAATTTTTAGCTATTTTTATTCCAGTACCACAGGCATATGCATACAAAGCTATTTAACTGCAGAAACATGTAAGTCCATACCAAGGTGATTCTGTAACTCTCGTGTTTGCCCATCCTCTGTTGGGGTAATGAGATCCCATATAAAACTTTTTATTTTCTCATCTCCTCTGTAGTGAACAAGACAATAGGCTAAGAGAGCTCGGCAAATTATCTCCACATCCTGCTCATTCAGCTGCCTCTTGAAGCGACCGTGTGACAAAATTTCTCTCCATCGACCCCACCTAGTGCAACGTTAAACACAAATCGGCACTTAGAAGTGAAACACTTGGATAACCTGGAGATTTCTGTTACAAAAGGAAATTTCTCAGTAAAAAATTCAGCTTCGCACTTTCTACCTTCAGTTTAAGTGGAAATATGACAGTAACATTTGCAACAAAACTCTATCTAAAATAGAGTTTTAAACAAAACTTGCATGTTTACAAAAAAATACGGGTAATTATCTTAGGCTTGTAAGACAGAAAACTGATGGGAACTCCTACTGATAACCAAGACAGCAGTTTATCTTCTAAGCCAGATGAGTGAAGAGCTAAGATTTTATTTCCAAATCAACATACCTGATTTAAGTATGCTTAAAAGTAACTGGTTAGATTTTCAGTTCCTACTTGCACCTTATGAAAGTGCAAGATGTTCTGCAATTACGAACATCAGGTCACCTACCAAACCTTCAGATATTCAGTTATATACAGAGTTCTGAACTTGCCTGCAGCACTTACTGTACTGATTTTTAGAGACTACTGTAGTGTCCATATTAAATGTCACTCTCGTGAAGAAAAGCTTTAATGTCTCTCATGTTTCTTTAATTGCAAATTGTCAGAAAGAATTATATAGGGTGCATGACAAATTCACATTAATTCATATTTTAAATAAATTCTATATATACACACAGGTTATTGTATTTATAAAATACTTGTAGTTATGCTGGTAATTTAGTACATAGAAAAACATCTTTTTTTAAAAAGTCCTAGAAGGAGGATGTATACAATACCCATAGACCAGCAGGTTTTTTTCCACCCGAAAGCACTCTGTTCTTCCGTATCCATTGGAACGGTCACAAGGCCTGCGGAGCTTTGGTTTGTCATCGCCCTCGCTCTCCACTTCAGATAACTCAGCCAGCTCATCTTTTGTAGCACTAAAGGGCCGTGTTTGTTTCCTAATTCTTGGGGTATCAATAACCAGGCTGTTCTGCAAAATTTTAAACAAATCTTATCAGAGAAGCAGTTGATAAAGACTTCATAAGCTTCAGTTCAGAAACAACATTTCTATCTAATGTTATTAACAGGTATTTTGTAAACACCCATAAAGCAATTACACTGTTTTGTGGTATTTAAGGCAACAAAACATGAGTTCCATGCCATGATGCCAGTACATCAATTACAAACAATACAGAATTCCTCATCTGAGCAGATTACTTGCACAGGCTGTGCTGCAGACTCTGTGGGTAAAAACGGACACTGAAATATTTTAGAACCAACCGCACGAGAACGCATTAAGTATAGGACAGGAGTTATATCCATTTTGCAATACTAGAACTCTCAGCCAGCTATTTTGCAGATTCCAGCCCAGGATTTACGGGGAGAGAAACAGGGCAATCAGGACAATTACACACTTCAAACCATTTCAAGGTTTTAAAAAAGAAAAAAAATATCAAAATCGCCCCAAAACTCTTTTGGATAGCAGCAAGCCAGGAAATACTAAAGCTATCAGCAGGCTAATTACCCATGCTCAAACTAACAGCACAAAAAGTCCGATTCACTGAACTATAAGTTAAAAAAGCACCATAAGCCCCGCACCTGCTACTCCAGGATACAACAGCGAGCTCACACTTGTAAAAACACGCATAAAAAAAGAGAAGTACTTACTCTACCACTGATAGCGTCTATATCTATTTCTGCTTTTTTGGCCCATTTCTGCCAGAAGTTGGGATCATCTAGTGAAATATCAGTCCTGTTTCCAGATGCAACAAAACTAGCCTGTAATAAATAAAACTAAATCTTACTAACACCATAGATCACAAGTTTGGGGAGTTGGAATGCCTCAGTGCTGTGAAGATGGCATAACCTCATTTTATCAAAGACTTCCCAAGCAGCTGTTAAGACTTTAGAAGCCACTTACAGTGTAAAGTAACTCAAAAGTTCTCCTCCCCTTTAACTTTTTTTAAAATCACATCCCATAAGATGTCAGAAAAATCTAATGAACTTTTATGCACCATCAGGGGAGAAGAACGTTAAGTAGCAAGATTCTTCTGCTTCTAAATCTGAATCTAAATTACTTGAATGGAAGAAAACAGGATCTTTTGAAGAGGCTTATCAGCATTTCAGGATTTCATCTCACACAGAAGTACTCGCTTGAGGGAGATTTCAAAGGAGTGTTTAAGCTACCAGCAATCAAAGCTTCAGAGCATGGAATAAGCTTAATTTCAGAAGGCATTTTAAAAAGCCTTATTCAGTGCTTTTGGGAAAACAGTAAATACATATAAACATTTCTAACTTCTTTAGAAATCTGTTTCTTATTTAAGTCACAATGAGCAAGCTATAAGTGCTTAAACAAATGTATAAATCAATATTCATAAATGTTTTGTTTTGATTATAATAAATATAAATTTATTTGCTAAAAAGCTTTGCTTTTGCTTTGCCTTTTTATTATTCGGAATTTCACAACTACATTTGTGAAGCATCCACATTGCAAGCTCGGTTATACTGCCAGATTTTTTTAAAAGTTTAATTTACATGTTGTTCGATTTACCTGAATTTGCATTTGGTTCAGATACCTATTTACACATGCTTTGGAAAGTCAAGAGTCCAAGCTTACTTGTTCTGCTCATCCAATTTTCCAGTATAGGTTTCTGGATGTTGTGATATTGTTTTTCTTTTACTCACCAAAAATTTGAAAGTGTCGGTCCAATTTTACTGTACTCTTAAGACCTTACATTCTCAGCCCACCTCATGTGCATATATATCCTCTCCGCCCCCTGCTATTTTAGGAGCTTTCTTATTTTCCTTTTCAAACTCTTACCAAAAAAAGGTTAAGCTTCAAAATATCTCTCATGTGTAGGCATTTTTAGAATAAGCCTATTTTTCATCTTATCGTCCTATACACATTTTCCCCTACTCATAGTATATCTGAATACAAACGAAGCTACAAAAAAAAATGTTTTAATATAATGGGAATGCATTAACCAAGAATCTCTCACACACATCTCAGCCTTTTCAAAAGCAGCACACACCTATTATTCATCTTTGCTTCAGCATGCTTTTTGCTCCTGGCATTCACACAATCTCTCTGTACAGACCAGATTTTGCTATGTGCACATGTTAAAATAAACACATAGATGCAAGAAATGTACCTAATATACACACATTAAATATAAAAAAGAAGCATAAGCTTTACAACACCCAGTTATGTTTACAGCTCTATATTGTCAAAGAACAACTTGCTGCTTCTGCACCTTGGCAAACGTGGAGCCTCTGCCTTCCGATTCAATTGTGATAGTTTTCGTACGCCGCTGCAAAATTTGGTCGATGTCCTCCTCACAGAATTTAGAGCCTTCATCTTCTTCATCCATAATGGCACCATATGCACCTCTTCGAAGCAAGTCTTCTATTTCTTTTTTGGAGAGTTGTTGGATCTGAGCAAATAAAATAGGTTTTAAATGGTCAAGAAAAAAAATAAATCCCTGGAAGTCTTTTCTATTGCTCTTTCCGTTTTCTATATTTCTGCAACCTGTGCCCTAAAATTTATAAACTTAAAATCTCTATTATTAAAAGCTAACAGTCAAGTCCAGCTGACAGTTGAAATAATTTGTTAGGTGGTTACAGTACACATTTCTACAAGTATGTGTCTTTTTGTTTTGGCTACTATCAACACCATAATGAACATAAGTTTAAAAAAAATTACATGCCAATTCAAGATGTAAATTTTCTATTCAAGTAACATATTATATGAACATGAAAAGATACACGAAAACAAAGGTAAGTTTTTCCCCTTGTTTTAGCTTTGACATTATCTACCTTGGACCCTAAGGGGCAAGAAATAGGGAAAGGTTTATAAGAGTAACTGACTACATTTAAAATTACATCAACTACATTGTTAGTTCACACTCGAAAACAGAAGAGATGCAAACGACAGACAAGTGGTTGCTTCTGTACTTTAAAATAGTTCCTACAGGGTTACTAAAGCAAAAGAGAAGTTATTTCAAGAATTAAGTCTACATACACCACCAACACTGTTTTCTCGTCCGCTCATACTCTGTAACACAGCCTTATCCAGCCCCAGCTTCAGACTCGCTCTGTCAAACATCTCTCTCTCGTAGGAGTTGCGCGTTATCAGCCTGTAGACCTTCACCGCTTTGTTCTGACCAATCCTGTGACAACGGGCTTGAGCCTTTGGAAGGAAGAGGGAATGGCAATAAGAACTCACACTTACCTAGTAACAAGATATGATACTTCTAAGAAATTGTTTCTGCTGTAGCACAAGCTGAACACCCAGAGCATGAACTTAAAAGGAAGTCAAGTCACATTTAGGTAAATGGAAGCTATCAGACATTTTGCACATTTTGAACAGGTTTCTAAAAACAGCATAAGCAAGTAAAATGCAGGTGAACGCTCTGTGCTAAATGCTACCGAATGGTATTTCACTTGCAGTAACGCTACATAAAGACATGCTAGCTAAGTTACCCCATCTCCAGATACAAATGGTAAAGGAGTTTTGAGTTGAGAATAGATTCAATTTCAGCATCCAGCTCCTGAATTTGACTAATTCACTGTTTCTTAATACATCTTAAGCATTTTTTTATATTTTATGTTTTAGCTGAACAGCTCCAATTCCATAACCTGTGTTAGTCAATATATGCACAATCCAACCCCTGGCATCATAACATCATCAAAATCTTAAGGGCTTTATCAACCCATTCACTTAGTTTATGCATGTTGTACTTTCAAAGACTAAAAAAAAAAATAAAATCAAAAAAGTTAGAATCCAGCCAAACCCAGACAGCCTCTCCTATTCAAGTAGAAAGTATTCACCAGGAAATATTAAACATGTCTTAAAAAATGCCTGAACATTTTAAGATGTTACATGTTCAAAACAAAGACAATATTCAAAGTGACAACATTTATATCAGCTAGGTTTGACTTCTTAGGCCTCACTATTATGCTCCCAGGAATTTACCTGCAGATCATTTTGAGGATTCCAGTCAGAATCAAAAATTATACACGTATCTGCTGCAGTCAAATTAATGCCCAAACCACCAGCTCTGGTGCAGAGAAGGAAGACAAAGCGATCGGAGTCTGGTTTGCCGAACCGGTCAATGGCAGCTTGTCTGAGATTCCCTCGTACTCGCCCATCAATTCGCTCATATAAGTATCTGGAAATTGCAACAGATACACAGGCATAAATCGTTACAAAGTTTTTCATAATTTAAAGGGGGATTAGAATAGATCTCCTGCTCACAGACCTATTCTTTACTGCAAATAAAAGCCATACAAATTAACTTTGATTATCTATAGGTAACATAACCAGAACTCACAACAGAACTCACGTATCCATACTAGAGATACACACGAGCAAGTCCAAACACGGAGCATTTTAAAACAAGTTCCTCTGAACTGATTACACACAGCACGAAACGTGTATGACCATGGGATTTAGTTGCACTAAAACCCACCCTAACATGAAGTCCCACACGGGCACTTACAAGTTTTTTACATGCCCTTACGCTTGGATCCCTGCCTAGGGCCACAGGAGCAGGACAGTGTACTTCTGCCTTAGAAACCAAATTGTCTGAACATGTCAGAGGTAACCAAGTAACCAGCAGAAAGCAGTACTTGGTGAGCTGTCATGGGACAAACTGCACATTGATTCTGTCAAGATTAGGAGAAATGGAACAAAAAAAAAAAAGATATGAAAGCACCTCTAGCAGTCTTTATGAAGGCATCAATGCATCCAGGGCTTCCTAAACTAAAACCAGCAAATTTAAAAGCCTAAATTACAAGTGTCACTCCCATTAGCTTCGATAATCACAGAGACTCTTACGAAACTTCTGAAATCAAGTGAAATGCTGACAAATGGAGCAAATACTTCTCTATGTTGTGAATGGAATGAGATACTGAATACTTACTAGACAAAAACCCTCCCAACCATTTTTCTTCTAATCAGCTATAAAATGGCACAGCAGATAATCCACGGGACCACAGGCATTTTGGCAGGCCGCCACCTTGTACAGTTATGAATTCTGTTAAGCACTAAGTCTAATCATGTGTGCCCTCTAACATTTCTAATCAAACAGTAGCATAGAGCAAGTTTCAGCTTCCATGGATTTCAGAAGATTCTACCTGTAGATAAGATGCACTAGTCTAAATGTTACATCTTTATTTTCCACACTGGATTGTAAGTACTACAATGAAGTGAAAATTGGTCTATTAAAACAACACATACAACTGTTGAGCTCTCAGTTCAAACAGATAGCTTTAGGAAATAAAAACACAGAAGCTTAGAAGTTATATAAAATTATCACAATAAGAGATTATTATAATCTACTAATTATTCAGCTATCCACTGCATGACAGTTTCACATTTTTTACTAGTTTTTATTTTGTAACACGGTAACTCTAGAGTAGCATATGCAGTTTACTGACAAATTCTGACTTGCAAGCAGCACATACATTCCAACAAATGGACTATTACAACAATCAGGACTAGTCCTTTTAATAGTTTCACAGGCTGATATAGCAACTACTGACTGTATCCAATTTTAAGGTTAGATTTTTACGTGCTAAGGCTTTGTGCATAATAGTCACGTGCTTAAACAAACTCTTAGTTTCTGTGGAGTCCACAGTATAATCGAAGCACACTACTACATCTGACAGCAAACGCCCATCTGAGAAGCTGCTTCATGGCTAGCAGTTCAGTTCTGCTGCAGAATTCAAAGCAGTAAAATTTAGGAAACATAGGAAGCACATTTTTATTTTTAGATTAATAAAAATAAACCTCTGGTTCTTTAACATTTTTAATTTATATTCTGTTAGGATTAAGGAGCTGCATTAGCCCATTGGTCCAAGTTCAACACCATGTAAATAAAGAACACATCCTTATGTTTCCTGGGTTTTAGATGAGCCATGTTGAGCTTCAATTTTCTTGGTTTCTGACAGGCAATGCATGAACAGTACAAATATATATATAAATATGAATGTGAAATAGAAAATGCAACAAACTGAAGGCCCGTGGTTTATTCAGCAAGCTCTCTTCAGTTGTTCTCTGAAGCTTTTCATTTGTTGGTGAATGTATGATAAGCCATCGCAGACCACAGCAAGTTACACAGTGATAAGCAAAAGAAAAAAAAAATACATAATTTGTATCTTTGGTATGCCATAATGATTAATCCTGCACTAACAGTCAACTAACAGCCCACTGAGAACAATACACTAGAGAAGACAGAATATGCAATATCTTACCTTTTATGTATAAGGTAATCCTCCAGAATATCAAGGCAACGCACCATTTGAGAGAAGATAAGGACTTTGTGGCCTCCTGCTTTCATTTTTGGAAGAAGTTTATCAATAAGAACCAATTTACCAGCAGACTGGATCATTGCTTGCAGATGGAAGTCAGGAGCACTTGGGCTATAAGTTTCTTTAAACTCTCCAAGGATTTTCTCTTCAGCACCTATCAAAAAATACATTTCTGTATCTACACAAACATATCTGGATACTTACAAGACTAGGTTACCAAAATCAGTGCTTATACTCCAAATATCCTCCATTAGCCACTGCTGGAGACAGAACAAATTTCTGGACAAATCAAAAGTCTTGCAAAAACATCTATTTCTACGATCTTTGAAAACAAGCCTTAAGTTTTTAAGCTGAACACCACAGAAAAAAACACACCTAGAATTGCAAGGAAGAAAATACAACTTCCAAGTGCTGTGTAGAAAAATCAACTAAACCCAACAAGTCCTTTTGTCACTATGATACTTCAAATGGAACATACGTCTTAAGCTTTTTCCCACTATAACTGAAATGAGAGAAAAAATTTGAAAGCTCAAACCGTATTTTCTTGCAAGCAGGAAAAACATACAATTAAGTTATAAATTATTACAGAGAGCAATGAAAACTGACACAGAGAAACTTGGGAGAAACATTAACTTTAGAAGTTAGCTCTGGAAGTTCTTCTTTATATTGCTTTTAAAGAAATGTAATATTTCCATGAGATAAATGCTCTGTGAAATGCTACACAAGAACAAGTTCATGTTTCAGGCCTCAGATATGCAAACTGTCTCACAACTCTGCCTTGCATCAATCAAAGAAATACTGCCACTTAATCCAATCCTGGGAAAGTCTGATGAGAATGTAAAGAATTACAACAAAAGTTCTTACATATTTTCAATAAAAGTACAGAAGCAGTTTTAAAAACCCCCCAAATAATCAGTTTCTATCATCTATTTACCTTTGATGAGATAAGGGTGATTGCAACACTTTCTAAGCTCCATCATGGTGTTAACTAGATTGGGTACATTTGCTTGCCCTGCTCCTTTGGATAAGAAAGCAAAATTTTTCTCCAAAATTGCTCGATAATACTTCTTCTGAATATTAGTTAGTTCTACTTCAATTATAGTTTCCTCCTTAGGAGCCAGCTTTTTTTCAACATCTTCCTTTAATCGTCTGAGCATCATGGGTTTCAGGATAGCTTGTAGTTTCTGAACCTAAATAAAACAATAGTTTGTCAGAATATGAAAAAGTAATAGCGTAGCTTAATTAAATATTTTTTAACACCCTACTACTATTTTTTTCCTAGACTGATACAAAACATTCTCCAGTTTGGATCTATTCTTTTTTTCAACTCTAATACTAACAATTTTATGTACTCCCCCCCAAAAAAGTAATTATCTTTTTAGCACTTGTCTGCAAAGACTCGGCCTACAAAGCAAGAAAACTTCCAGTTTTTATTATTCTCTCTACTTGCCAAACTTAAAGCCAACCAAAAAAAAGTAAAAATAATTCTTTAACATAAAATATCATATGTAACTGATTTCTACTGCATGTGCAGTTTAGAGAAATCACATGACAGAACAACTCACAGGGAGTGAAGTGGATTGACAGGGCGATGGGCAGCAATAACAGTTTCTACCCAAACCAAAAGGGTTTCCACCAGGGAAGTCACTCTTATACACTGAGGCTCAAAATGAACTTAGTCCACATGTAATACCTGCTCCTCTGTTTTAAGGTCTCCAAATTCTTGCA
>NW_009717268.1:15246-25787 GCF_000703405.1 Apaloderma vittatum | reverse complement strand
AGGAAAACGCAACGGTTCAAGAAAATGAAGGAGGCTAAATAATTCTTCTACTGTGTTCTGCAGTGGGGTACCCGTTAACAGCACTTTATGTTCCTGTAAAGGGAACAAAGCTCCAATTGACCTTATGTACACATTTGCAAAAAAAATTGTGTAAGGTCTGAGTGCCATAATCTGAAAATACCAGTTCTGCATGTCACTAAGTATACAGGTCATAAACATGTATGAAAGAACAACAATAAGTATTTACTATCAGCTTTTCTCTAAACTCTCTCTTCCTACATCTATAATGAAGAAATGACTGAACAACTTTTGCCTGTAATATTCACACATGTAGAATTGTCTCTACAGTGTGGAAAACATACACTAAAAGCATGTATTGGTAAGCAGTGAATTCTGAGAACAGAATGTAGAACATGTAGCAACAAGTGTATCCAAGTAATAACAAAGTAAAAATAAAAAAAATTTGCAAAGCCAGTCATGGTGTATCATCTAGTAATGGACCCAAAGCCTCAAGACTAATGGTAGTATCTGCTTTGTAAAACTTTGCACTTAAAACCTTAAATATGAGACTATAAAATAATTCTGTGTCAAATTGTACTACTTGCTTTTACTGTTAAGTAACTTGTTTAAAATACTTCCTAGGTTTTTAAACACTAATTACTGCATAAAAATTATTATAAAGCAAATTTTAAAAGAAATCATCACAATCAAAACAAACTATAGAACAGTACCATCAGGAATAGATTCTGCTTACAGTTAGAACTTGAGACATTTTATGTAATCAAAAACCACATCAGCATCAGCTATCAAAAATACACGCACTGGAAGAAAGGATCAGGAACAGACACCTCCTGAGAAAGACTACTTGAAAGGTCTCTCTTGGCAGGTAATACAAATTTGTGATTTATTATTGCACTTCACTTAATAGAATCAAACCCCAGACGTGAAATGCAGTTACTCACAAGGTTCATTAATTTTAGTCCTTCTAAGAGTTTGCAATTTTTGTTCTTCAGTCTGTGAGCTTCATCAATAATAACACACCGCCACTCAATTGCATTTAACTCTGGACAGCCGCCAAGAATCATTTCAAAAGTTGTGATAATGGCTTGGAATCTGTAGGTCCCTCGAACGATACGTCCCTAGAGATTCATCAACACACAAGATTTGTTACATTACCTCAAATCTACTCAATTTAAAGTTATTGTTGCTGAAATTCTATCAAGAGGCAGACATAAGATTTTACTGTATAATGTATTTTGTCATTCCATACACATTGGTTATATCTCTCCACACCTGCAATTAATACCAATGAGTAACTACCCATAGCCACAAATCCAATATTCTCTAACCAACAGTAAAATTTTAAACACTTTTAAATTATGTATGTAACCCTTTAACAAAACTGTTTCAAAGGGTGCTACGGACATAATATGTTTTTAACTCTGAGAAAATCTGAAAGACTGACAGGAAAAATCCCTACAGTCAACCCATCAAAACTTACAATGGTCATACACTTAGCACTGACACAGTAAGTAACAGCAATGTCACCTGAGAACTAAATGAACACTTTCTATCCAGCTTACTCTACTCCATTGGTCTCACGAAGAGAATATGTAAAATCTTCAATAAGGCAGTACACAGTAACTCACTGGAGAAACAAGATGTCATTTTAATATTTAGTAGTATTAAAAAAAAGCTTTCAGCCCTACCAATTTTGTAGAAATACTATGATAACTTAAGATACGTTTATGCAGAATATACAGAAAATGCAAGGAAGTCCTTCTAAGATAGTCAAATTCCAAGGGATTTATGTCATTTGACGAGAAGTATTTCAGACAGAAGAGCAAGCCGTACACAGACAAAGCTTGTTTACACTAGGAAAAGGAAATGAACAGCTACGTAAAGGTAAGAGAGCTTCATCGGCTGTATTTTTCTTCTCACTGCTCTTCAGATTCAGGCCCCAACTGCAACCATCTGTGTCCACTTGAATTCCCATATGAGTACCAGCGACATTGCTATTCAACTGCAGAATTACTCAGCACAGGGAAACAACGCACGTCTTGTGGCAACCACTTCCACAAAATTACCCAGTAAGCCTATGTTAAAAAGTCATGTTAAAAACACATCATGTGAAAGGCTTTTCACTAAAACATACCATCAGCTAATGTAGAACACGCGTTTTCCTACTATCACCTGAGACAGGTTTTGGGTAAGCTACTGCATGCAAGTGACATGATGATACCTGGGAGTCCCTGAAGTACATTTCATACTGCTGAATCATCTGCCGGCTGATCATGCTTCCATGATACACGACCACGTTAAGGTCTGTCCACGTGCGAAATTCTCTTTCCCAGTTCGTTATGGTGGAAAGCGGCGCTATGATCAGAAAAGGCCCTCTGATGCCAGCCAGGAGGATTTCGTAGAGGAATGTAATTGACTGAATGGTTTTGCCAAGACCCATTTCATCTGCTAAAATGCAATTTCGTCTGAAAGTAAAATACATTTATTTCTTATTAGCATCAAAGAAAGCACAGCCACTAAAGCTCTTACTCAAAAAAACAAAGGTCAGATATACCAGTTTAAAACAATAATCAAAACCGAGGCACCATAAAAGACGCTTGCAAATGTTCCCTGGTTATGGAGAAAGAATGAACTTGGTACACAAAACCACCAGCTTTCAACCATGTTTAGCACTGGCAAAACCTGGAATGGAATGTTCCCTCAGGTTCTCCTAGAAAAAATATTCCAAAAGTATTCTTTTGGGACTACATCTGTCCCAGTTAAAGGAATTCAAATTCATTACACTTCCTACATGTGCATTCACCTTGACAAAACTACTAGAAATTCACCAAGGTTCCCTAAAAGTCACAGATGGAAAATATCCCAGCTACACTCACAGAAAAGAGGCTGACAAATTTCTCCTCTTGTTTCCAGAACGGGGACGGACGCAGAGAACAAAAATCCTGTATAAAATACTGCTAAGTGCTCACCCTCGGCCCCATGTTCCAGCCCTTCACTCCACATAGATGCTCACACAGTGCCTGACTGAGCATTAAGAGAAAATTTTCTTTCACGGATTATGAAACTGTTTGGGAAAATGGTATGCTTGCTGACATAGTCTCTATAAAAGACATATAACTGCTATTTTGGAAATAAAGCAAGTAGGAAGACTCATGAATAGAGCGCCAACTTCAATACAGAGAAAATACATCATTCTGGAAAAAATCTTGGAAGTGATTTTACTCTCATTAAAACACCATAGCATTAAAGAACAAAAACTAAGCTTAGCTTACAATATATACTACACAAATATTTACTAGTCTTATTGGGAAGAGAAGTAACTTTATCTGAAATACATACTAAGTCTAGGAACCACTTTGAAAGACCAAGTGCTTCTCCGCTGTTCCAAAATTTCAAAAAACCTGTACTTTGGTGAAAGCTGCTTTTCCCTTCCTTCAATCTCCTTGTAGCTACTGAAACTTTGTTTTCAGTTAGCTTAGTTTTATTCTTTTAAGATTTGTTTTTTGTTATTCATGTTGATAAAAACACTTGTACAACCAAAGGGAGACAAATTTGTTTTTTATACCCGTTAAGCTATAAAGCCAAGAAGTTAAGATAAATTTCCTTAAAACAGTATTCATCCCCAGTAATAGTGATTCACTCCATAAGGTTTAAAATTTATGTTAAAAAACATTCCATGCATATACCTATTGTACCAGTTGAACAGAAGCCAGTTAAGTCCTTCCAGCTGATATTCCCTGAGCTGATTGCCATTTTTATATTCCCTGGACTGTTCTATCTTCTTCCAGGAGTTTGGAGGTGGTCGGTCCTTTAAGGAAAAGATTAATACATGCACAAGTTGATACATGCTTTATTTTTCCAAAACATTTTAGTCCACTATTTCCCGAGTATAAAAATTTACATCTTAAATGTAATTTTTCAACCTTAAAACTGTGAAGTTGTCACTGTTAACATCGCTTACTAATTACTAATCTGTGGAAACCTGTGATTTATATTTATCTGTCTACATAAATTAATATTTTTTTTAAAATTAATTTAATACTACAACAATATCAAGCAACTGATTTCTAAAACTAAGCCTACAAATAGCTTGGCACAGGTGATTTGGAACGCTAAGTCATTTATATGAGAAACTTCAAGAATACATGAAGTTTGACTTTGGAAGCTCTACGAACAGCTGTCCTACAACCAGAGCCAACCAACTATTTGGGGGTACCAAAATCCCCCAAAGTCTACACAACTCTGGATGCTGACACTATTCCTCCCGAAGCAGCCTGGGCTGAGCTGTGATCTTGCCCTTTCCTTTGAGCACTTGCCCTGGTCACTGCGGATCCTCCACTCCTGCAGTTGCCCAGTTGAGGAAGCCAACAGCAGGGACACAAGAAAGGAGACTTGTGAATGGTTCAGGTCCCTGAATTGGCTTCACCAAGGGATCAGATGGAAGACAGTATCGCAACATGCAGAATCATGATACAAAGGACAGGATGAAACAGACTGTAACAGAATCAAGGTGTATGACCTTAATGACCCTAGCAAGCTAAAAGAAAGCTGAGAGGCTACGTATAAATACACAGACAGGTATACACAAACACACGTTCCGAAGCCTGGAGACTCAACGGGCTGGCCATAAGCTTGGCAGGCAGCTTAGCAGAGGAATCATAAAGTTCTTGACAGGATTCCAAGGCGAAAACACTCTGCTTGTGCATCCCAGTGTGAACCAACTCACACACTCAAGCGGAATAATTTTAGTAAGAGCTTTTCTGATCAGCTGTACTTCTCTCCCCCCCATCCCGCCAACATTTCTCAGTATTTATAAAAGCTTGCATTCACTCTAGACTCAAGTGGCCTTATCTGGTAGTTTTGAATTTTAGATTTAAATTTCTTCTCTCTTTATTGCCAGCGTCAGCATCACCTGACACCGTGCCTATGAGCAGAGCCGCTGTCCCTCCCTAGCAGCTGTGGCTTCCTCCTCTCACCCACAAGCCACCATCTGTCCACTCCCCCACAGCAGCAGCAGCCACACTCCTGCTCGCAGGGCTCCACTCAGCAAATACTTTCGTGTACTCGCTGGAGCCTGGAACAAAAAATACTTGTTGCTGATGCTAAGATGACAGTGAGTTGTACAGTTGCGCTGTAATCATCATTTTCTCTCAAAGCCATATATGGTAGCAGAGAGGTATTACCGCCCTTCTTCCCACTTCCCAAAACGTCAAGATTTTAAATAAATCCTAGCAAAATGAACTAAATATAATGTAAAGCTGTTAATTGTGATTACTGTCATTATCTGTAGATGGAAATACCATTAAAATAAAATCCAAATATGAGAAATAAGAACACTGTGCTTATTCAGTTACGTAAAATAGGTTAGTTTGAACAAGTGTTGCACTGCACCCCGCAGGACACATTTTACTCTGACAACGACAGGGACTTGAAATAGAACTGTTTTTTTTCCTCCTGCTCTGTGAGACAGAAGATTGATAATTTAAAGATAAAACACATTTCCTTATTACATGCATTTTTCTTCCTTTCAGCTAGCCCTTTATGACAAAAAGAAAAATAAAAGCAGGAAGTAATCAAAGAATCTCTTAGACAGATCTCATTTGCCAATTTCCTTCAGTGCTGAATCACAAGACTTAACTCTGTTCTCTATAAAAGGATGTTTATACTTTATTCTGTTTTCTCCTCCTCTTAAAAGCGTTTACCCTGTGAGAGCAAGTTTCCACGTCTTGGTCATCCCTCAGTTAGAAGCCAAGAAAGTTATAGCACTTAATATTTGTTCCTAAACAAAATTTTTTATCTTTTATTTTTAGCAGAGGAACAAATTAGATGAGAATATTTGCCCATGCCTACCTGAAAGTACTGCTATTCCTAGGTAACGCGGCATACAGATCCCTCACACATACACCAGTTAAGCCTTATGTTTTGTCACAGAGGTTTCAAGTTGGAAAAAACAAATCTAATTTGCTAAGACAGACAAGTAAATTAGATATAATTTTACCAATCTCCTTGAGTCAGGCCTGGAAGCTTGCAATTGTTCAAATTCTTCTATTTTTGCTTGATCTACATCTTCTTTCAGCTCCCACGTACTGTCTTCATATGGCAATGAACACCATTTTACTAAATAGTAAATAACAGGCTGCAGAAGAAAATTCTGAATGTTATCAGCTTCTAATTTAGTATACAGACTGTTAATATGCCTTACTATTTGAGCAGCTAGCTTACATGAAAGCTAGAAACAAAAGCGTATTTCTGACACTTTTTAAAATGTTCAGTGTAGATTCTTGTTTTCTACCTTACCCCTGGCTTCTCATGCTCTGCCACTTGTACTCCTCTTTCTTTTGTATTCCTTACTTGTCAATCCCACTTACCCACAAGTAAAACTAGTTGTAGGAAAGATAAATAACTACACTTGTGATGTCTGTAGAAATGGGGTGGGTGGAAATTAACTACTGAGGTGTCACCCAGATCGCTTCCTCCACTCTCCAAATCAGGCTACCTAGACCTACGACATAGAGCTTGAGAAAGTCCCTAAAAAGAAGTCCTCTCAACAAAAGAGAAAGCTTTCTTACAACGTATATAAAAATTCAGGACAAGTCTCAAAAGACAGAACCAGATTACTTTGTTTAGATTCAGTCAATAAATATTTAAAAACCAAATAGAAGAAATCTTTCAAGAAGTTGAGGGAAAGTGTTACGACAACACCACACGTTTTTCTAGAAGTGTAATAATGACAAATCTGCTGCATACAGTGAAGAATAAATTTAACCTTCAAACCTGCTTTAGGAAGACTAATGCAGAAATCACTGAGTAAAAGTCTGCTCGTTTTGCTATCTGCTCATTTTGTTATCTATCAGAACACACTAAGTATCCGATAGCCTCAATCAACAACTTTGTAAGTGTTTGTCCTTTGCTTGCCTCCAAATCTTTCTGAATTCTGGCAGTTTGTTGGCTTTTTTCTTTGTTTTTCATATTTCCTCATCTCATGTTTTTGTTCTGTAATAGCTATCTGGAAGAGGTAGTTACAAGCTCAAGAAAGTTTTGATGCACACAGAGGCAAAGGTCCCCTGGGGGCTATCAAACCCCTCTCAATCACAGGTTGCCTCGAGCTAGGCACAGAGTTCGAGAGGCACCGGGAACCACCTCTGCCCTGCCTGCTTGGGCTTCTTTCAGCAGCGATCCCTTGCCACCATGAGAGAGACAGGGCAGTACATGGGATCAGCCTTTTGCCAGGACTCAGGAGGCAATTACCAAACGTCACATTTCTGTCAGTGACTACCTAAGCTTTATCTACTATGAGCTCTTAATACTAGCAAAACTGTAAGCTATTGAACTCGGATTTCTATTTCAAAATACATAGGAACTGACAGGATTGTCACGTCTCATTAAAAATACTATTGAAGCTTAGAATCGTTAAGGTGTTACTCCGAAATCTGCTAAAATCACAATTGTCAAACACTACTTGGAGGCTTATCTTCTCGACTTGCTTTAAGATGTATTTACCTCACCAGTGTCCTTATCTTCACAAAGAGATACTTCTAATACCCGGTCTACTTCAACATAGTCAGGATTAAAAGGTTCTTCTTCCATCTGCAATGTAAGATCAATAAAACCAGTAGAGATGCAAAAAAGCTAGTATATGCTAAGACTTGGTCTCACCATACAAAAATCAATTTGGCAGTTGTAATCCATTAAGGCTTGCGCACACACCTTAAAATCCTTTCCATCACACCCTCCTCCTCCCTCTTTTTTTATTTTAACAGCTGTCACTGAAGAGTGATCTGACATTACAGTAGAAAATGCAGCCATTCAGGGATGAAGTGCTGTCTTGGGAAAGTCAAGCAGTAGGGAAACTAGCCATACGAACACATTCTTTCCCTCCTTACCATTTCTAAGCAGTTACCCAAACAATCTCTCAGTCTGAAACCCTACAAGTCAAGTTAGTTCAGTGACTCCAGAAAACTTGCTTTAAAAATTATGTTAAATAAACAACCCCCTCTTGCAGTCAAAAACCCAACCTTGATGGCTAATTTTTGCTTCTCAACATTCAGCTGTTCTATTTAAAAGCAAACTATTCTTCACAATTATACAGGGAAGAAAAAAAGCTTACGTAATTGTGTATTTCATACTCACATCTGCAAAAAAGTGAGCTCTTTGTGCTTGCCTTAGTTTGAATCGTTTTATTTTCTGCTGGATTCTTTTATCCTTTAAAAGCTGTTGTTCTGTGGCCCACTCACAGTGGAGATAAGAGCTAAAATTACAGAGATTAACATTAACATTTTAGTAAAAGCAAAAGCTTTTTTAACACACAGTTGAAATATATTTTATAAACCAGAATTTCACTCAAAAAATAACATTTTATCATTTGAGACGGAATTCACTGTAAAGACCAAAGATTTTTTCTTCCAAATAATCACCTTTAAGTATCTAGTTAAAGCAGCATTTTTGGGCTAGGATCCACAAAACCCTACAGATTCACAACTTACTTTCATGTGTTGCACGACAAGAAACAAGGGTATTTGAAGCAAGCTTAAGTAAATCAAGCATCAAATCAGGCACCTCTATCAGAAAGCACCCAGAGGCGTAAAATACTTAACATATCGGATCAAACTTTTCCATGTAGCTCCTGTGAACAGCTCTTCACAGGCACTGCTGAGCTCATGGAGAAACCGGAGCAGAGCAGGAGAGCCCTTGGCAGAAAGGAACCTACATCAACCTCTCCTAAATGCATGACACTGTAAAACTAATCCAGGTTCACAAAATATCTTGTGAAATTAAAATTAACTTCAGACATGTAGCCCTTCTGAATTTAATAAAGATATCCTCCCTAAAAAAATTTTTCTTTTGGCAATAACAGCTGTCAGCTTATTGCTCAGTGCTAGCTTCATAATACTGATGATTTTTAAATTATTGCTAACAATAGAATGCAGATTCTTATCCATTTTTAATTTGTATCAAAAGACGTAAAAAATTGGTTAAGTAACCTTCAAACAACACAATACTTTAGTACATGAATACGGTACTTATTTCAAGCGAACATCTCCAGCGAAACAACTTTTTAATAATACTTACTAGTTTTTGTATTTTACAAAAAACTCTTCTGTTTCCACTGTCATCCCAGCAGATATCTAGGAAACAAAATTCAGGGAAAATGTAAACTGGTAGATACAAGTTCCATTTTCAAATAAGCAACTTGAATCCATGCCAATCACTTACTTCTTTCTTTATTACCCTGGAGGATAAGATTTTGTCTACAATTGCTGCATCTTCTTCACTTGGATTTTCCTAAAAACATAGGGAAAACAATGACATAAATTATAGTAATGTCCTCTCTTCAAACTGATCAGGCTTAAAACCTTTCCACACAGGCAGCTTGTTAAAAGAACAACAGGTAAGGTAAATTTCACCTCTACCAGCAGCATTCCCTTTCACAATCTGGGAGTAAAATCTACAACCCAGGTCCACATCCAGAGGAAATACATGCATAAGTCCAGTAAGTCTGGCACTTCCAAAGAGCATCAAATGCAATGCTTGCCTGCCAAACACACTCAGAGTGCAAGCAACGGGGATTCTGATACTTTCCAGACACAGACTCACAGTAAAAGCCCTGTTGAGTTGACCTGATGCAGTAGACATACCCAGAATCTCGTTATACAGATACAGAGAAGTAAGAACTCTAGCAGACAGGTTAAAAAAAAATAATAATACAAACCCAGCATGTGTCAAACTCCATTTAATAGATGTACTCTGAACACAGATAACAAACATGCTGTGGAATCCCACAGACAAGGTCGTGCCTGGGGATTCCAGCAGGGCTTAGGTGTGACACAGATAAGGGATGATTTAGCTCTGCCAAGACTGAAGCTGTGGTTCTAGAGATAAAGCGCCAATCTTCAAAGGTGGCTTTGAATTAAAAGGCACCTTCCCTCTCATCTGATTTGTTCCCAATCATACTATCTTTCTCGTTCCCTTACAACTCTGGCACTCCTTCAAGCGTCTCATGAACTCTTTTTTCCTGTTTCTTTCCTGCCACTTGATTTACCTGGAATAGCTCAACAGGGAGTTTGAATACCAGAGGTGGCACAAGTTAAACAGTGAAGTGTAAACCTGAAGGTGGGATAAAAGGGGAGGAGTATCCTTTTTTAAAACCCTCAATAAGCAGAGATCCCCATAGGCTCAATTTTATATTTCTGAAAGTCATGATAATGTCAGGATACAGCTTTTTCATATGCCTACGTGGCATAACACGCTATTTGTGATGTACCTATCCCTTGGTCTTATCCTTATCCCTTACTTTAGTTAAGTCAATAAATGTTTATAACAAGCAAACAAAAAATTAAGCCACTTCTTCCAGTTTTCAAGATCTTGGCAAGATGTCACGTTATATAAATTACATAAATTTATTAGTAATAATAATATATTCCTTCCAAGTTATGAGCTTTATTCACTGAACTAGTTGAGACAAATCTTTCAATTTGTCACTTTCCCACTAAGAACAAGCCTGCTTTTACTTACCACAAATA
>NW_009717268.1:315-15215 GCF_000703405.1 Apaloderma vittatum | reverse complement strand
GTCTTTTCAGCAGGTAAAGGGGCAGAATTTTTTTTTATTTTCACAGAAACTTTAGGTTCTTCTTCTGATTGTTTCCCTTCTCCTTCTTCAGCATACTTTTTCCTTTTAACTTGACGATTTGATCTTCTCTTCTACATGCAAGAGAATGAAAACGGGGGCTTACCAAAAACTTCCTCTAACACGAACTGCAAGTTTTAGGATACTCTATGCAATCCTTCAGCTGTATCTAAAACCAACCAAAATTTGACAGAACACATGAAGTATGTGTATCACAGAGGGACAGATGTAGCCCTATACTACCTCCTATCAGAGTATTTTTTCCCTATTTCATTTAAATATTTGATACTTGTATTTTTAATGTTCAAAAGCGAACACAAAACAGTATTTTCAGGGTATAGTAACAAAACTGTTATATAACAACAATTCTCCCATAAGCATTAGTATTTCAACAGTAATTTTGTAATGCAGTGTAACAGCAATGTGTTACTGTCCAGGTCAAGAATCTGAGCGAAAGATGCAAAATACACTGACGTGTCTCTACTAAACAACAGTGCTACACAAAAAATACAAAGATTTGCATTGTATCTTCTTGGTCAGATTACTGATGAAGTCTGATTTGACAGCTAATAAGCTTTGTCAATGTATTGTTTTCTCTTATCAACCTTGTTTAACAGCAGTATTTGGCTTACTTTGCAGTTTATCTTTCTAATCTTCCACTCTTGCTTCTGCAAGAATCACAGGACAACAAGTACCAGCTGGAGAAATAATGTTCAGTCTAAGAAAAAAATTCCTTTCAATCACTGTTTAAGTTTCAAATGCTTGGATTATTTAGATATTGTATATCCTTTCCACCTCTCAGTACCAATATGTGAGGCTCTGTATATTTAAGTGTAAGATTAATTTGTAAATCCACTGGATAAATAATGATAGCAGAATCAAACTAGTCAGCTAACATTTGAAAATATTGCAATCTGCTTTAGAGCACTGATTACAAAAATAAAAATCAGCAAAGTAAAACCGTGTCTACAAAATAAATTAATTATATTGAGCTAGGCAGCAAAGCGTATCTTTGTTTAGGAAGAGCCATTGGTGGTTGCCATACACTGTAGTAATTGGCTGGGAGAAGAACAAGCTGCAAACAGAACAAACCTCGAAATCCTGTGGTCATACTGGCTTCTGCAGAGCAGATGTTAAGTAACAGTAAGATTGCAGCACAGGAACTTTCTTCCCAACCGTTAAAATCAGCCCTTAGTCTGGCTGGTATCTGGTAAAAGACCCAGCTATACTTTAATAACTATATCATAAAATATTTTAGTAAGGTAGAGTAGTAACACCAGATATACAACAAAAAACTCTGTTCTTCTGGAGAAGCTGGGACAGTGCATGTATGGAACTAGTCCATCAGCTTTCCCCAGTAACGCAGCCAGATTAGCTGTACCTCAAGACAGAGTGAGTATGTGCAGTGTGGGCTATTGGCACAAAAGACATTTCAGATTTCAACACACACAGTAACTGACACAGAATATCACACTATAGCTAAAATCAACAATAGTTTGCTGATAGTTGTAGAATTAAAAAAGAAAAAAAAAGCCAGCTAATAGGAGCAATGCAAAATGAGGTATGAATTAGGAAAAGAAGGATTATGAACCAGGGTCAAGTTTTATTCATGAACTATTTGCTTTATTTTTCAAAACCTAATAAGGCATTAACTGGCATTTTCAATTCTTCTCACTACGTCTTTTCTTAAGGCAAAACATCAACAAACATATGTTCTCCAATAGATTAATAAATAATCCGAGCCGTTTGCAAAAAATACTTTGTTTCCCTGAGCTGAGAAGCATGGTCATAAGCAAATGCCCGAGGGCACAAAATAAAGTAATACCACACATTTTTTCAATAAATCAATCAATATATTTAAGGAAGACACTTAGTGTGAAACTAAGCATGCAAAATGAATTAGGGAAAAAAGAGACCTAAATTTTTCCCCCAGAGCTTAGAAATAGATAGCTATTTGCAACAGGAAAAGAAAATAATGAAAATGTTCGAAAGCCAAAGAAAGAACGAATTAATGAAGTAACTCATGTCTTTCCTGTTATGCTTCTCCCAACTCCTTTGAAGGCAGACAGGGGGTGGTGCTGTGACATTCTTCAGCATAATTTTTTTTCTACCCCACGGCACCCCTTACTATCTCTACCCTCTGCTCCCTTCACACCAAGATCATGCAGTTTGATAACTTCCAGCCTATCCACACTAAATGCAAGAGATGAGATGACCCTTGTCGTACTAACAAATATGAAAACCCCCCAAAAATTAATGATAAGAGAGAAACAGTCTTTGATCTTCTCTGTTGTATTTGCTGGCCTACACATTTACACCTCTCTGATTACAGATCATTATTCATAAGCTGCAGTATTTCAGAACCACCAAAACTGTTCTCACTTCCTTCAGTGTATTGAATGGACTTAATATGCCAAGACTAATTCTCTTAGAAAAATAATTTCGTGTTCCCTTCCAGGTAACCTTTACCTAAGACAAGCTATCACTTAACTTAATAAAAAGTCATTCTGGGAAATAGCTTCTGATCCCTTTTCCCCCAAGCATTATTACCTGTGAAACACTAAAGGCCAACTCAGTATCTCATAATTGATTTCTGACACTCTCACCAAATAATGCAATTAATTTTTACCCAACAACACTTTATTTTGAATATTGATTTCATATCTGTGGATGAAACTGTCACAGGATAAAAACTGGTGCATCTCCAGCACACAATCTTACTTTTAATGGAGTCTGCCCTAAAGCAAGAAAGTTAGAGTTCTAACATCGGCATAAACATGATTAGTGCCTAAGTCATGTAAATAATTAGATATGTTGCTATTATACCAGTCAATCTATGAAAAAATTGCAGAAGGAGAGTTATAAGAAATATTGCTCAAGGCAACGACACCACTTTAATTCTTGATCCAGCACTTTCTTCAGAGGTATTTCACAAGGAGCTAGAGTCTATGAGCACACCGAGCATTGCACTCTGCACATCCAGAACCGCAAGAAATCAATTCTTTCAGTTTCTACAGAAGCAAAGCTCAGAAAAAAACCCAACAGTAAGGTAGGAAACAAGCCTTTAAATGTTCTAAAGAGCTGGTTTCACTGATAAATGTCCCTTCTATTACACAATCTCTACATTTTCCCCAGGAAGTCAGCAAAAGTAACCATCAGATCTAACTACCAGCTCAATATATGAGCACTCACAGTCTCAAATCTATGGACTTCTGTGCTGAAATATAACAGAGAGAAGCAGGGCACTGACATCCCATTACAGAAAGGGGACTCTTAATCCGTAGGCCTTTCTGGTTTTCAACTGGGAAAAGTAACTGATATTGTAAGGCTCTACCTATGAGAGACACAGCAGTGAGAGAGTAACTGTCACTGTGTCAAAGGGAGTACACATTCTCGAAGACAGGGAGGAAAGACCTGTAGAAGTAACAACACACAGAAGCTTAAAAGTGAAAAATTCTGACTACCTACCTGCGAGTCTTCATCTTTCAACGTCCGCTGCGGAGTCTGCTTAGCATCAGACAACTCATCTGAAGACTCATTTTTTCTTTTCTGCTTCTTACCCAGTGTGATGATCAGCTTTCTGTTAGGAAAAAACCCAAGGTCTTAGTGAATGCCATATGCTAGGTCTATTTAACTTCAAGGCTAAAGACAACACATGTCCACTAGCAATTCCTGTACTCTTCTTGATATAAATCTCAGGACACACCACTGTCTGAAAAATTAAAACCATATTCCAAACAACAAGCTACAACCTTTGAGCAGCCAATATTTTCTACTACTGTCACCAAGGTGCTCTACAGGCAAGTAGTTACTTTACTATTGCAAACTCCTCCATACCATACTTATTTTAAGTCTATAAATGAGTAAGAGAGACGCAAAATTCAATTTTTAGATCAATTGACAATGGTAAATTAGATAGAGCTAGCATAAATACCATCTACAGATGATAACAGTAAATCACTTATCATAAACAATTTATAATTGCAAAACATATCTTCTCTTTTTTTTTTACTCAGAAAATTTTGCTTTCGACAACAACCTAAAATCATTTCAACCTGTCCAACATACAAAATTTGTATGTCATTCAATGTTAAAAATGAGGGAATTGCATGAATCCCTTTTGCCCTAAGAGAAAAAAAAAAAGAAAAAAAGAGAAATTTTATTCAAAACCTAGCAGCTTTTTCTGTAAGACATCTTAGAACCTCTCAGAATATACAAAGAGCCAACACTCTGCTGAATATGTTAGTTAAATTCTAATGAAAAAACACCAATCTTTTTTTGATCAAATTTTAAGGTTATGCTGTAAATCACAATTCCAATTCATCTGATTTGTTTTTAATGGAAAAGTGTCAAAATATTTATTTTTCTCGTATTTGAGATGTGTCAAATACTCCTCTTTAAATATGTTTTCAGTAGTGTAATTGCAGAATGATGACAAACTATCCAATAAAATCACAGATAAAGGGCTGTCCTAAAATAGTTATTTTATATAGTATCTCATCATCTGATCTGTGTAAGAGAAAATGAGGCAGCTGCTCTAGCACACAAGCCTCTTCTGCATTTCACAGAATAAATCAAAGGCAAGACTTAAGCCTTTTTAAAGACAATATATGGTTTTTTACATCAAAGTAGCATCAAATATACTGACCACCAGAAAAAACAGGTAGTGATGAGAAGATAGTGGTTGAAACACTTGATTCTCATTTGCTTCTCTCTGCAAGTGTCCAAATAAGAGACCTATCACATATTTACTATGTCCAAACTAACAGTCCACACCAAAAATGAAAATCTTGAACTATAAAACCACTATGGATAGTTTAAGCAACAAGGCTTGCAAAAGATTATAGGCATATTTTAAGCAACAACGAGCATTTTCACTGTGTTTCAGTATTAAACCACTAGGTATGCTCCGTGGAATGGTTAAAAATAAAAGAGAATATTTTCCACTCTCGTATTTTTTACTTCAGGTATGAAGCAAATAGCACTGTTGAAATTACGCTGCAGGAAGCATAATCACAGAGCTGCTTATTCAAAAGTAAATTCTGGTCCTCAAGTCCTTGCTTTTCATTAGGTGTTCTCAGTTTAATTATTGCCTAGAAAATACATTCCATAATTGCAGGAAATAATTTCAACAACGAACACAGTTTTTCTACTGTCTTCAAGAGTAGTTTGGTGGGTTTTTTCCCCCTTCACTTTTCAATCTGATTAGGCTTCCTTTTTTTTATTATTTTGTTTGTTTGTTTTTAAGACTGTTGGATTCTCAGGTATTTGTCCAATATGACTCTGGTGACAAACTAGGATAAACCACTTTTTTCATTTTTATCTCATTTTGTTTCATAAAATTTAAATGTTACATTAGTACTCATCCACTAACGTCATATTAGCTAATATATTCCCAAGTGATGCAGACAGAGCACACTGAGGTTGAACTTCTGAGCTTCTTGTTAAATGGATGATAAAATTTAACAAAGATTTAAAGGAGAACCTGATAAAGTTGAAGGAGAATTTTCTGGAAGACAAAAAAATCTATTAAATGGTACCTGTCCCACAAAGTTCCTCGTTTACATCCTTGGAGTTTGGGAAAATACTAATAAGTATCACATGTTTTCCCTGCTCTTAAATTCTTTCCATCGCATCTGCCTCTGGCTACGGACCAGATGAAACACTGGTCTCAGCTGGAGAAGCACTCTTCTCACCTCTGTCCATATTTTAAGTGCAACAAGCCGTGCTGATCCGAACCTGTCCCTTGTTATTTTCTCATTGAAGTAACTGGACATAGAGCACATTCAACTGAGTTAACTCACATGACAGAATCTGTAAATTATTACTTTTTGACCAATAATTTAGAACTATTTTATTTTGGTCAAAGGCTTTAAAGGCCTGATGGGTGTATGGCATTTAGAGACGATTGCCAATGGAATATACACTTTGATTTTTAAATGAACCAGATGACTGCTAACAACAAAGAAAAAGGTAACTAAGTGCTCTTTCATCAAGTGTTGAGACACAAGTCAAACTGGAAGGGGTCTTGGGAGGACATCTGGTCCCGTACTCGAAATCAGCTTCAGAGTTCTGGCACGTTGCTCCATCCAGTGAAGTTCTGCTTAACTTCAAGACTGAAACCTCCCTGGGCATCCTATTCCAAATTTTGATCCTCCTTTTGGAAATGGCAGATTAAAACTCTTCATAAGCTCATGTTGCTATGTTAAGCAGCTGTATCTGTGCAACCGTGGTTCATCTTTATTTCATGCACTACTGCCTAATACTTTAAGCTCAGGTTCCTTTTGGATTCAAGAAGCACAATATGAAGAAAGGCCGCGATGATTTTATTACGTTGTAGTTGGATACATTGACTAGCACAGGATTTTAAGGACATTCTGTTTTTAGAACACGGGCTTGTTTTGTGATTAGACTGCTCTGGCTACATCTTTCTTTGGACATTTTTCCTTTTCTTCTCTGTAGGCTTCCCTTGTGTTCACCTCTTGCTCTGCCCCTGCAGTCTTGCACATCATATTCTATTCCTCAGTCAGCTTTTGTGTCTTATCTCAGTCTTGTATTCCCTAGCCCCAGTATTTTTCTTCACAAGCATCTCCCTGCAATTTTTAACATCTCTACACACTGCAGATCAGAATGTTTCCTCCTCGATAAGGAGATGGTGCCAATGAGAGGAATAAATGCACAGTTTCATGTCTTTCTGATCCAGTGCCCAGAACCAGAATGCTCCTTGCTAGCAAAAATTGCTGAGCGACAGTATGGTGCTGAAGTCACGCATTTCTATTAGCAAAAAATGCAATCTGCTCATATTTTGGCCCAAAACTTCTAAAAAATCTGCTATGTGAAAACAACGATCTTCAGAAGCTAGGAAACATGATCAATTCTGTGATATTTTTTCATTGAGAGGGCAAGTTCTCTTACTAGTTTATAAATTTCTTCATGGAATCGTAATGATCCTTGGCTAAAATCCCTTTTCCCACCCTGAAACAAACTGTTCTGAACAGAAACTATCTATTCTGTTTCTATGAAAAGGAAACAGCACGCTGTAGACACAGAATAAATAATACCACTAGATTCCATTCCAATTTCACTTTCTCCTCCCTTTTTAAATTTATCTCACTATATAACATCTGGAAATACTATAATAACAATTAGTGTAGATTTCTTAAACACATACTTCCTTCAAAAACTACAAACCAAAGATGTTGAGAAAATTGTACCAATGGAAAAGTTTAAAAAGAAGTCATCTCATGAGTCATTATTGCTTCTGAGCCTTAGCACAAGATTCCTAACTTGGTTTAGATGCACAAAACTAAGACTTCAAATATTAGCAAGACCACCAGGAAGCACTGTTTGAGGAGCACTGCAAATTCAAAAAAAAACAACAGTAAGGATCTGCTTCATTCTCCTTCTGCTTGAATGTGACGGAAGCGTTGTCAGCACTCTGAACAGCTTTAAATCATCAAGAACAGTTTTCAAAGCCTTCCAAATAGTGAACATGAGGAAATATTTATGAGGAAAGAAAAAAACAAATCAGGAAATATTTATTAGGCATGTAAGAAATAGTATGTATTACTAGATGTCAATGTATGCCTTTAACACATAATTTTACATCCATTTTCCCAAAAGAGAAAAACATCAAGTAACTAATTATTAGTGTCCAAAGACACCTCCCAAACATTTTATTTTACAGTCAAAGCACTTTGTTACATTAGTAGCAATAAATCTCCTGTTATCAACAGTATTAGTGAAAAGCTAAAAATCCTACCTATTAGCAAAATAAAAAGCAAATATTTCCTTGACAAGACCATGTATCCTCTTGGAATAAAAGTTAAGTTGGTGGTATAAAAACAGTTGCTCTTATCCCTTCAGCATATGTTTAATAAAAAATACTAACATACTAATATTAGTCACTGTTTCCTTCTCCAGTTATATTTCAAATTCATGACTTTTGGATTGTGCACAAATTCTTAAAACACTCCTATAGTCTGGAACCAACAGCCATTTCAAGCTCATACAATGCTGGAATAATAATGCAGGAGAATAAAGAACGGGTTAGTTATTTATTTGGTAAGACCACACTATTTTGCATTCATATATTTTGCAGTAGAAACCCAAGATTACATCACTTAGACCCAGCTTATGCATCGGAACTAGAATCTGGGAGCAGAGAAAACTTCCCCAAGCTCGGTGCATGCAGAGACATCCCAGAAGGATGATCCCATTCGGAATTTGTGCGCCATTGCCAATCGCTACAGAAGTAGTTGATGATCTAACAAATCCAAGAGAACAAGAAGAGTCAGTGAGCATCTCTCCCCTTCGAGCAGAGATCTGTTAACCAACACTTGCCTGCCTGAAACAAAACACCAAAGCTAACTCCCAACATCTGCCTTCTAGGAAGTTCACTTCAAGTTCTGTGTAGTTAAACTTAGCAGAATGATACAATGTAACAGGCGAATCATTTCCTTTTCACCTCCCTCCCCATGTCCTCTGTTGCTCACTGAATTTACAACAGTTTCAAATCATCTTAACAGTATCACATCAATAAGCTATTCCTTAATGATGTAGGATCAGGTCATGGATCCTAAAAACGCTGTCTTGTAAACAGAGAGAAAACAACATGAAGTGTATGTACTTTAAGGCAACAAGGACGTTTACTCATCTGAGTAGTGAAGAGGATCACATGGGACTTGCTGGGGTCATTACTACATCATTTAAAGGTTAATTAAAGAAAAAAAAAATACACTATTGCTCTTCTAGCACTCGAAACAGTATAGCTTTTTCTGGTAACAGGAGACAGTGCTGAACTTAAGCACTATCACCCTGAATTGCACCTCTGTACATCATTTTCCTAGAATTTGGGAGATGTATTTATTTAAACTATGCAGTGATAAAAATAAATCCTAAATGTAGTCTACTGATATTGTCCTTTGCATCACCAATGCAGAGCTGCTGCTTTTTATCAGGGCCATGATATTTAATTTTATGTTTGAGTAGGTGGGAATACGTTGAGAGCCATAAAACCTAAATGCCAATCTATTTTTTTGAAAAACAGAATGTTCACAAATTCATAATTCTTCTACCCTCATATCAAGTGGTAAGACGTAGACTTTTTAGTTTAAATATGCATCACCTTAAATGGAAGAAGCAGAATTATGATCAGTCAGAATAAGCTTATAAATAGAAACAAGTTCTATGCAAAAATATTAAGGGTTTAAATAGATTTCTAAATATCAACGCACCTTGGTAAATAATCAGTATATCAAAAGACGTTATGCAGTCCTCAGTAAAGAATGTAAAGTTAATTTTAAAGAATTAACTTGATCAGTAATCAATGCATAAAGCAAACCAGTTACTTTATTTGGTAATGCTAAATTTATTATGCATTCATTCTTCTGCTTTCAGTAATTTGTCATACGCTTACAATGTTCTTGGTAATAAAAGAATTTAGTCATTTATCTTCACCCATGTTTACGCCATGAAAACTTTAATTACTGAATCCAGTTCTAAAACACTGGACTAATACTAACAGCCATTCTCTCTTTGACTTCAGCTGGTCAGAGTATTAAAACCTTAATGCCCACTTGAAAAAGGAAGCACAGCCTGCCTAGATGGTAACCAGTGGCTGTTTATAACTAGCAATGATAAACTGGCAATAATCATGCTAGATTTTTTTTTTCTGTACCTGTAGATCTCAGGGGAATCACTGAGGAAAACCTAAAACAGTTCACATGAAGCCCCCAAACACATACCAGTTATGTTTAATCAGCAAGGGATTGCTCAAAAATCACCCTGACCCCTAAATACCCTAAACTGAAACACAGAACTTAAAACTCATCTTCATCCTACATCAGGGCTACTCAATTTCAGTAAATTTGTCTTGTATTACATTCAAAAGCTCACTTTTTGTTGTTGTTTCTGTTTGTGGCGGGTGTTTTGTTGGTTTGGGTTTTGTTGGTTTTGGGGTGTTTTTTTAAACTGCTGGCAACCCAGCAATTTTATCAAGCTCTATTCTGCAGCTGGTGCCCCAGCTCTGTCAGCTCAGCAACGCAGAGTACATCAGCTTCACAGCTGGACAGCTGTGGAACTGCAAATCCTCCTCCAGAGCAGCACAGGACATGCCACACAGGATATGCTGCACAGACAGGACCCTTGGCAGATCCCACAGTGCCAACAAGAGTTTGCTGTCCGAGCGCTGGGCTACAGAAGGCAGACCTGGGTTCCCACCGCAGAGGCTCTGTTTGACACTAGCAGAGACGTGGAAGGTCAGCTGAAAACCAACCAGTCTCCAAATACTTTGCAAAAAACATTCAATGTATTTGTCAGTAGTTTCTGTTCTTTCAGCTCTATACCAGCCTGCAAATCAAACTCATCTGACCTCAGATCTTGTCAAACATACATAACTCCACACCACCTCCTGCATCGATCTGGCTCTCCGAATCCAAATGGAACCGGCATATTTAACAGTAACTTCAAGTCAAACGGGGTTTCTACAGACAACACTGCAAAGACAGACTTTCATCCGGGATGGACATATCACAGTGGAACTCCTTCTAAAAAGGAAAGACAGATGCACCCAAGCAAATCCTTCACTACTGTTAAAAATGTATACTTGGCTTATCCTTTTTTACTGTAGACCTTTATTGGCTGTAAGGTTTCACTCATAGTTTTATTGCCTGCAGAACAACTATAGTTGGTAACAGCTTACAACAGTCAGAAATTGTTTATTTATAATAATGAGGGGACCTTTTAGTTTTCTTTTCTGCTTAAGTGCAAGCAATGTCATACATACAACTTCAACCTTTTTTTTTAAGCTTTTCTACTTACTAAGTGACAAAACCCATGCATTTTTCTCTTCCAAACTCAAACAGATCTCAAAAAAACTTATTTCAAAGAGAAAATTAAAAGTTCTCATAGAAACAAGGTCCTCCCTTCCCCTTCTTGCCCAATAAAGCCCTTGTCTTTAAAAGGTATTGTTTTAACACGGTAAAATTTTCTCCCAAAATTCAACCAAGAGTTTATTGTATTTTGAGATAAATAAGAAATCTAGTGTAGCAACTCACACATTTAAAACACCAATCCTATTTTGACATAACAGTAATTTCCAGGATGTGCTTAGATTTATCTAGAAATATTCCCTTAAGAATGTAAGGCATGAAGAAACCTTTAGAAGAGTTGTTTAGCATTCTAAACCCCTCATTAATTATTGGATTTAATTTTGTTCTTCTCAAAACCAATTTATCAAACAATTTTTTCAACCACCTCTGAAAAGGCAAGTATAGTCACTCTATAAAAAAATACTCTTCTTACATAGCATTAATAACTACATTTGCGTAGAAAACAGAGTCTGGTAAGATTATTCTTTAAAAAAAAGAAAAATCAAGGCTGCCTTGCAATTACTGCTCTTCAAAACCACGATAGCATATTCTTTGCTAAACAGTTAATATTTTATGTGTTTATATAAATTATGTAAAATAGTGCTAACACAAAAAGCTATTTCGATACAAAAATGAAGTATGTGAATGCCTCAAAGCATTCACCAAAATAGAGAGAAATTCTGTAAAACCTGTACTAGGTGGCTCTAGAAGGCTCTCTGCACTGCTCTTCCAGAGGATCTGACCGCTGTGCCTTTTGGTACGTGCTTACGTAGTTAACTTCACTGCTGCCAGGAATTGCCTTATCGGAGATCTACTTAATTGATTAAACTGGTAAATAATGGTGGTGCAAACCTTCAGAGACCA
This sequence comes from Apaloderma vittatum, assembly GCF_000703405.1. Classification (NCBI taxonomy): domain Eukaryota; kingdom Metazoa; phylum Chordata; class Aves; order Trogoniformes; family Trogonidae; genus Apaloderma; species Apaloderma vittatum. The sequence continues at coordinate 3,423 of NW_009717268.1, read as the reverse complement.
ATGTAAAATTATGAAAAAGTTGACCATACTTAATTAAACAGGATTTTTTCCACCAACTTCAGAGTACTTTGGATCTAGCACAAATAACATCGTTTGAGAAACAGCTATTTCTCAAGTGACACCGTCTCATGAAATCTTGCAAACTGCTCCTAACTGACGTGCACAGCTATGTGTTTTCTCGGCATGTTTCACAAAGACAGAAAATGCAATGCACAAGTATGAATTGAAGGCAACATTATTTTCACTTTTCTCATTAAAAACCATAAAAATATTATGAGAATCATGTAGTATATCCTAAGCACAGTATTTCTGTCAGGTTTTGTTAGTTATCCAAAAGCAGGAATAAAAAGCACAGCAAGGGCAATTCACACCAAAGCTTCAGGAAAGTGACACAAGCTGAACACCGGCGTGTAAGGTTTCTGGTTAGACAGACCCACACAGTGTCTGTTATGGAACGTTGGTAAATTCACAGACATGAAAGTGAAATCAACTTCGGAAGTACATATCCAAAATCTCTCTTTAAGCAAGATGAATTAAAAAAAGAAACGCCAACACACAACCAGTAAAGAGAGAAATTAAGACCACGGAAGTTCACATTAAAGAGTCAAGCTGAGTTTAGAGCAGTAACCTTTATACTACGGGATAACTTCTCAAGCAAATTGTTTACTTTGAACACATAAGAAAAGCACTGCTCTCTAGAAAAAAAAACAAACAAAAAAACCCCCGAAAATGCGGAGAGATGGGCTGATTAAAAGAACATTCATTTCTGCTCCTTATACATGAGAATATACATATGCATATGAGACATTTGAATTTGAAGATGCCAGTTAATATTTCTGCTACCGCAAAAAGAGCATGGGTTTAAAAAATAAAAACCAGACTGCAGCTAAGATTTTCATTTCAAGTCCTGACTGACATACTTAACATTGGAAAACAGACACTTCCCTTTAAAAGCATACAGGAGAAGTAGGCTAGCTCTAGACTCAGAAGACGTGCCTCCTACTGAATCCCTCGCAGCGCTCTAACACCCAACATCTTTCGAAAGCTCCTTACCCTGAGGCATCCACCCAGCCTAACCCAGCTGAGTAGGCAAAATTTTGAAGAGGGCAGATTAAATTGATATGACTGAAGACCACAAAGTGCTTAGAATACTAATTTTCCAATACGCACTTCACTTGTGATACGTGTGATATCGGTAAGAATATTCACTTGCTAACAAGTTAATAAGGCTTTCAGTTTCCTCCTATGCAGTTTATCGTGAACACTGTCTTGAAGTTACTTGCCAAAATTGATTTAGACAGCATTTAGAGTATCAGATAAACTTCATCTGGAGTCGGAACTGATTACAACACCAGATGAAAGGCACTTTAGTCTTGTCTGTGCTACAAAGCAAGTATAGAATATTCTAGGATATCAATTTAAATAATTCCTTTCAAAAGGACAGTCCTTAAAACGATTTTATCTAAAGAGAAAACAGAGCATTCTTGTTCCTGAATGAGGGAGTCCACACATGGACTTAATCAGGAAGAATTTTGTGTAGGCAGTGGAGGAGAACATTTTATTATCAGTAAGCAGTTTTCATTTTAATCAAGGATTTACAGTCTGAGGAGAAGCAAGAAGACATTTTAATCTACTTACCCAATCTTTGTTTTCTCTTTAACTTTAGATGAGGAACCAGTTTTCGGCTTTTTGCTCTCCTTGTCCTTTGGTTTGGATTTAGCTTTCCTGCCCTTCTTCTCTTCTTTTCCCTCAGCTGAAACACTGGGGAAGTTTTCAGGACTCATTACTCGTGGAATGTTTCTCTCTCCTCTCTCTTTCGCTTTTGCAATCGCTTCAGATATTATGCGATTTGCCTTCTCTTGTTTACTTTCCGAGTCTGCTTTTTTCTTCTGCTTCTTTTCAGACATTGTCCTCACCTGGGTATTCTGCAACTTAGTATATGATCCTGAACCATCAGTCTTCTTAGAGGAAGGAGGCTGTAGCAAGAGATAAAAAGTAAACAAAAATCACCTTAGTTTAAGAATATAAACATCTCTTGAATGAAAAATTGCAAATGTTTTTATTTTGATATGTATTTAAGAAGAAATAAATTAAACTGGTAGGGTCTAATGCAGGCACAAAAAGGAAGGGATTCTGTTTATACCACAGAATGGCGTGGGTTTCAGAATAACTACATCAATTGTGGGTTTTAAACAACCAATCCACGTACAGAAAATTCAGTGGGGAAAAAAAACAAAACACAAAACCCCTTTCTAAAATTCTCTCGGCCTTCTTTCCACCTCTGTTGTTACAGACACTGGTCCTCAACCTTTCTGGCATTCCCATACGTTTGATGCACACCTCCAACATCTCAAATAAATGTTATCCTCATAAAACCTGAGAAAGCAAAGAAGTCCTGAAGGTAATGGCACCAGTATTTTGCTTTTGGTAAGAAACCAGGACAACAGCTACCTTCAAGCAGACGAAAGACCTGCGAGACTAACTCAGTGCTAAACACAACAGATTCTTGAACCAAATCAAGATTAAAAGACCAGACAAAAGATAAAATCAAAACTAAAATTGCACAGGTCTATATTCATTAAAAGATCAGAAAGCAGTATTTCTTTTATTTAGATCACCGCAAGGTCAGTGTCTTTGTTGGAAAACGAACTTGCTTTTTACGTCCAGGTTTCGAATCACCGTTTCATCGACGCAGAATTGTTTACACTATGAATGCAACATTCTGATTACCGGCCTCTCTTTAAGCGGGCTAGAAGACATGTTTTTGCTTTCCTCCCCTCCCCCTTCCCTTTTGAGGAATGGAAAGAATTTCCTATTCAAACAGACAAAAACCCCAGCAGATAACAGTTATGTTGCGTTCTCACCCGTAAATGCGCCTCTGCCTACAGCAGGAAGAAAAGCCACCAGGAATTTCCACACACATTTTCTGGCCCGATCCAGTGCACTCCACTGGATGCATGTTCTATAGGTGCCTCATGGGAGGCTCAGCAGCGGGGCTGCGGCACCGGGACGGGGCCGGGGGTCGGGATCCCTCGCTAAAATGCCCCCGTAAGGCCTCCGGGCTGTAACAAATAGCCAAGAGCCGAGAAAACAGCAACAAGCTCAAGA
>NW_009717267.1:635-932 GCF_000703405.1 Apaloderma vittatum | reverse complement strand
ACGGCGGAGATGGAGGGGAAATACATCATCAACATGCCCAAGGGCACGACGCCGAGGACGAAGAAGATCCTGGAGCAGCAAGCGGCCAAAGGTGCCGAGATTTATTTTATTTTAGCCCGTCGTGGCCGATCCCGCCGGGATTTTCACCTCCGGGGAGCTCGTGGGTTATTCCGAGCATCGTAAAGGCTCTCTGAGAAAAGAGACAGGTGGATTTACGGAGCGGATTTTTCTTTTTGCCAGGCTGGGAGCCTCGTTTTCCGGAGGACACCTCTAGGAAAAATAAAAAATAAATGAAGA
>NW_009717267.1:0-231 GCF_000703405.1 Apaloderma vittatum | reverse complement strand
TGCGGGAGATTTGTTCTTTTTCTCACTCTCTGGAGGCAAAAAGCTCTTTGTTTGGGGGTTGGAGAGAGGTTTTCCCTCTCCTTTGCGGGGAAAAATTCCTTTATTTGGAGGCTTTTTTCTCTCTGGAGGTAAAACCCCTCAGCGTGGAGGTTCTGGGGCGCCACACGAGCTGTGCGAGAAATCGGAGAGAACGTGGTTTTTCGGGGCAGTTTATAGATCTGGTTTATATAA
>NW_009717266.1:597-820 GCF_000703405.1 Apaloderma vittatum | reverse complement strand
GAAGGGCAGTCTGTCCAAAGTTTTGAGTTCTACTGCTAGTGACCATCTGCTGTCTGCATCTGCCTGGCAGGATGTTAAGGAGTCACTGGGGGAATGTCATGGGCATGATGAGAGAATAGAGATGAGAAATGAGTTTGTAGAAAACACAATAATCCAGCAGTGGAACTGGGAATGATACATTTCCATGCAGGCAAAGCCTTGTCTTCATGAAACAGAGCAGAAC
>NW_009717266.1:0-326 GCF_000703405.1 Apaloderma vittatum | reverse complement strand
TTCTATCCTTGCTCTCTTTTATTTATCTGTCTGTGGTGGGTTGGCCTTGGCTGGCTGCAGGTGCCCACCAAGCTGCTCTGGCACTCCCCTTCCATCAACAGGACAGAGGGAGAAGACTATGATGAAAAGCTGCTGTGTCAAGATAAGGACAGGGAAAATATTTACCAATTACTGTCATGGGCCAGACAGACTGGACTTGGGGAAAGTAATTCAATTTATTGCCAATTTACCGCAAGAAAGTGGGATAGTGAGAAACAAAACCAAAAGTAAAAGCACTTTCCTATCACCTCCTCCCTTCTTCCAAGTTTCATTTACTCTTCTCCTTT
>NW_009717265.1:6535-8409 GCF_000703405.1 Apaloderma vittatum | reverse complement strand
CTGATCCACCGGGCACGGGCCTCCAGCCCGACTCTGCGCCGCTGGGCACGGCCCCCGGAGCTCTGCTGCTGCGCCCCTTCGCCAGCCCCCTCACCCTCCACCCGTCTGTCCCACGCTGTCGAGTTCTCCGACGAGGACGTGATGGGGGGAAGCAGGAGGTGCTGAACCAGCTCTTTTCTGACTGCACGTGGCCAGCTCAGGCACAGCGGAACAACATCAAACCAACCGAACTGAAAAAATCAATCTAGGGGCATCCCCGACGGGAGAGCTGCAGCTGCATCTCCCCCCCAAAAAAGACAATTAAATTAGGGAAGATACACTGTGCCGAGAGCCCGGCTTTCCCAGGGCAGGATTGGTGCTTTCCTAGGATTCGGGGCAAAGCCACCTCGCCAAGCTCACGACCATCAGAACCTCCAAACGACGCGGATTCTTCGCGCTCGCTGCGACGGCGCAGGCACCGATCGTCCCACGAATTCACGGGAGGCGGGAAAACACCGGGGACCTTCCCTAAAGCACCAAAATATCCTTTAAATTAGGGCACGGATGAGGCAGAGAGGAAAAAAAAGACGCATTATGCTGTTGCCAGGAGAGTGAAAGCTGCTTCTAGTGGGGTATTTAAAGCTCAGAAATTCGAAGCTTTACCTCGACTTGACTCTCACCCTTATATACTGCTCCTTTCCTAAATAAAATCCCACTTGATGCTTTTTTTTTTTTTAAAGCTCGTTGGAAATTAATTGGCTGCCCCAGTTTGCAGCACTCGTCAGCAACTTGCTCACCTCCAGCACTGGCTTTAACGAGAGTGCCCAGGCTTGAAAGCTCCATTTTTATTGTTTTAAGAGAAGAAAAAAACAACAAAACACGTGTGCGCCGTGGGCTACGAAAATACATCGGTACAACCTCCCGTCAGGGAGCTGCAGAGAGCGATGAGGTCTCCCCCCAATCTCCTCTTCTCCAGCTGAACAGCCCCAGACCCCTCAGCCGTTCCTCTTCAGAATCTCTGCCACTCAAGCAGGGACCTGACCCGTCTCTCCTGGGGCCAAGGGGATGAATCCCACGCCTGGAAACGGAGCTGGAAAGCCGCCCATGGGAGTTTACCACGTTCACGAGTGTTCAGGCGCTCAACGGCAAGACGATCCGCAAACGGTGTTGCCTCTCCTAGCTCTGCTCTGAAGTGATGCTGTCGGCTCGCTGGAGAAACACGACGCAAACGAATCCATCCCCTTCCACCAGGTTGGATCCCCAACGCGCCAGCAGCCAGGGCTGGGTCTCCTCCTCCTTGCTTTCGTCCCGCCACACTCCTATTTTCCCCAGTCCCTCTGCATTGAGCACGAAGCTCCAGCACGACGCCAACGGACGGACGACAGCAAGAGAAAGGACTAACGCCCCGACGTCCTTGCTTGAGGCCAAAAAAAGAAAAAACAAAAAAGCCACCACAAACAACGGCCTGGCCGCTCACCAGTGCCTATTGTCTGCACAAACTATTTCTTGCTCTAAGTTACAACTAACTTATAACACAAGTTATAATTAAAGCACGAGATGTGCGTGCCGGAGCGAGAGATGGTCGCTCCAGGACGGCTTGTCTGGGAAGAGGACGGGTAAGAACAGCTTCACAGGACTGTCCTTTATCAAGACTTATCAGACACGATTTGGAAAGATCATCCCAGGGGAAGACAAAAGCTCAGCTCGCCTGGGTCGCCCGAGCTCTGCTCTGGTTGCTCAGGCTGATAAATAAGAATCACCGAATGTCAGGGGTTGGAAGGGACCTCTGAAGATCATCCAGTCCAACCTTCATCCCAGCACACCCAACCACTACACCACAGCCTCAAGTGCTGGATCTACTTTTTTTTTAAACACCTCCAGGGTTGGTGACTCCA
>NW_009717265.1:0-6232 GCF_000703405.1 Apaloderma vittatum | reverse complement strand
AGCCCCTCCATGTCCTTCTTGTACTGTGGTGACCAAAACTGGACACAGTACTCGAGGTGAGGTCTCACGAGTGCCGAGTACAGGGGCACGATCCCCTCCCTCCTCCTGCTGGTCACACCATTTCTGATACAGGCTTCCAGAATGGGCGTTTTCTTTGCAAATGAGAAAGTCCACCTTGGCCAAAGTTGGGGCAACACCTCAGCCTTGAACTCCCAAGTCACTGCTAAATACTTGTGAGGCTGGAAGCGTCCAACTAAAACCTTCTAAACCGAAGACACTCAGCTCTTTCAGCAGGTTTTCCTTAACAAAAGATCTTCTCCAACTCCAAGGGCGGGAGACCTTCGCAGCTACACGTCCTACCTGCCCCCTCCCCAGAAGGCGAGGACGTCTCCTGCCCACCCAGGGGTGGAGGACGATGGCAAAGCCTCGCTCCCCCCTGCAGCAGAGCAGCGCCCAGAGCACAGCGGTAAGGTGGGACGTTCTGCAGCACCCAGAGCTGTCGTGCCATCAGTCCGTCGGCAGAGCACGCGGCTGCGCTCCAGGAGGGATTTTGGATGCGTAACGAGCACGCGGCTGCGCTCCAGGAGGGATTTCGGATGCGTAAGGGGTCATCACAAGAAGTCTACGGCTCGGGGAGTGGAGCTGCGGGACCTCAAGGCCCTGCTCTGGTGTAAACAACGAGGAAACCCCAACAGTAAGGCCACCCTGAAACACCAACCCTGCTAAAACATAACCTGTGCTCAAAGCCAAACGCGCCCTCCTGTCCTTCAGCTTTAGCAGCGTAAGCCAAGGAAAGAGAAAAGCTGTTCTTCTGTCGCCAAGAGGGTAGAGGACCAGGTCTGTTGGCCATCATGTCGTGTGACACCTCCACCACGGGTGTGCCTGCACCGGTCAGTCACAGAGCCTTACCTGAGCGCAATCCTTCACCTGGAGCAGGCTAAGACACCTGGAAAAACCACGTGGAACCACCACCTGCACCCCGCCGGGTGCCCACCAACCAACCTTTGCCCCTCGGGGTTGAGTTTTCAGCCTGGGAGAAGAGGTGCGCCGCGTCCTCGGAGAGCGGGAACGGCGGGCACAAGGCCAGGCTGAAAACTTACCCCGCCGAGGCGTGTGAGTGTGTGCGGAGATGGGTGTGTAGCAGTGGCCAACGGTCCTCCTGGGTTAAGGAGTCGGAGTGTAGGAGCCCTGTAAACCAAGGACTTACAAGTCCTGTGTATAGAGATATAGAAAAAAAATTGCTCACTTAACCCTTTCATGCCAGGAGTTGGGATTTTCCGGCAATGGACGCACCCAAATAACGTCGGCAGTACCGAGTTAAACACCTCTGTCCTCTTGTCACCTATCACACCCCTCATGCATCACCCAGCTCCCCAACCATCTTCCTGTTCTCTTCACGCTATGTCCTCCCCGATTCTGCAGCACCGAGCGGAAAACGGAGTTGAGAAAAGGAGACACATGGTCAGCTCCTTGCTGGCCCGGAGAAATGGTTGAAATTACAAAGGGGGTCATCAGCAAGAGTGGAGAGGACAGAGCTTTAAGTTACGAGGTTCCAGACCCTCCTGCCTCACCCAATGCAACGCTGGTTGTTGCAGATGTTCCACCACTCCGAACAAAAGCGGCTTTTATAAAGCTCGGGTGTGCTGGAAAAGGCCCGTGGCTCTCCTGCCGCTGGCTTTTCCAAGGTGACCCCTTCCATCGCAATAAAGCGTCGCCACGCCAGCTGCAGACATCGGCCACCTCCGGGCTGGGCTACGGTGGCGACTGGCACCTGGAGAGGTGAGGCTGGGACAGGAGCAGTTCGCTCTTAGCGCCGCAGTAAGTTTCAGGAGAGAAGGAATCCCCAGCTCGCGGCTTCCCCGAGAATGATTTAGAGGAGAGAAACGAGTTCTTGCGGCCCTATGGCACGATCCTGCCTGGTTTGGGTTGGGTTTGCTACAAAGCCAGGGCTTGTGAGGTACAACCCCATCCCTACGACCGGATACACAGGCCGGCAGCACCCTCACGGTGATGTGAGATCAATTAAGAAATCCACAGAGAGGATGAGAACTCACATCTCAAATAGGAACCGCGACTCCACAGCCCACCCCGGGCCTTCAGCCAAGGTCTTGAGATACTCAAGGCTGAGCTCCTCCAAGCTCCAAAGCAAGCAGGAGCCTCGGTGATGAAACGACACGGCCAGGTCCAATCTGACTCTCGAACCAACATTTCGGCAGAGTCGCTCATTTCGTGAAGCTTCAACACTTTTCATTTAGCGTTTTTCCACCTTTTTTTCTGGCGCTGTTTCAAGTTTGAGCACCGCAGAGTGTGAACAAGACTGGTTGCAAAGTCTGGGTAGCAAGTCTACCTCCAAAAGAGTGTAGGACTAAGGCTTGACTTAGTCTTCAGTTTAAACAACCCCAGCAAAGGATGGGAGAAAAACTTGGTTTCAACCCAGCCGTAAACTCAACCTAAGTGTCGCTTCAGTGAAGAACATCGTTCTCGAAGCGTCTGCATATTAAAAGCCTAGTGAAAGGATCAAGCGCAGTTGGTAAAGACGGGGAAAAAATAAAAATTAAAAATAAAAAAGAGAAACACAACCTAACTCTTCTATAGAAACACATTTTAGTTGGGCGGTAAAGTCTCACGGCTTCTCCCAGCACTATGCACAAACTCTGCAAACGTTCAAGAGTATCTGATTCTTCTGAAAAATTCAGATGAAGGTAAGGTTTCTCTTAAGCCTGACATAAATCCCCAGATAGGTTTTGTAAGCGCTGATGTTTGCAGCTGAAGTCGCGGAGATTCGCGGGCTCAGAGCCTGTTGCAGTGTCCCCACGCGGTGCCGCAGCCTGCACACCACCGTTATTTATAGGAGGCTCTTCTAAATCGTTGCTCGTTCTCAAATTCAGCAGGTAAACCACTTCTTTAGCTTTGTAAAATATGAATTTGCTTCCAGACCGCTTCCAAAAATTAAAACTGGGCGGACGCTCGACTAAGAGGAGGGCAGAAGACCCTCGGCAAAGTTTTTCCAGCAAGTCCGCACCGTGCCAGAAGCACAGCGGTGCCTCCGATTCCTTCGCTGCACCCTCAGCAAATGCTGCTTTTACAATTACTAAAGCGTGAAAGCACCTTGAAGGCCCCCACCTCTCAAATCATAAAATCGTTAAAGCTGGAAAAGACTTTTAAGATCATCAAGTCAAACCATCAACCCAATCCCACCACGACCACTAAGCCATGTCCCCAGGCGCCACGTCTGCCCGGTTTTGAACACCTCCAGGGAGGGGAACTCCACAGTGCCCTGGGCAGCCTGTTCCAACACTTCACCGCTCTTTCAGTGAAGAAATTGTTCCCAATATCCAACCTAAATCTCCCCTGGTGCCACTTGGGGCCGTTTCCTCTCGTCCTGTCATTAGGAAAGAGGGACAAGAGACCAACTCCCACCTCACTACACCCTCCTGTCAGGCTGTTGTAGAGAGCACTGAGGTCTCCTCTCTGCCTCCTCTTCTCCAGCCGAAAACAACTATTATTGATAAGTCTCCAGACAAAAAAAAATATAAGGATTATAATCCTACAGAAGCAGTAGATGAGTGAAGAGTTTCCAAAGACCTAAAGCAACCCCAGGAAATGCCAGAAGTGCTGACGGGCGAGTTACTGGAAAATCATAGAATTGTAAAAGTTGGAAAAGACCTTTGAGAACAGAGTCCAACCATTAACCCAGCACTGCCACGTCCACCAGGAAACCACGTCCCCAAATATCTCATCTCCACGGCTTTTAAATCCCTCCAGGGATGAGGACTCCACCGCTGCCCTGGGCAGCCTGTTCCTTGTTCCTCCTGCGTCCCCTCACGAAAAAAGATGTGGCCAAGTTGGCCACCTTTGCTGTGCAGGGACTGGGGCTGGATTTTGGAGGAGAGAAGGCAGCCTGCAGCCACCAAGTCGTTTTCTCAAGGAAAACCTTGGTGGGAGTGAAATCGTGAGCAGCTGCGTATTTTAAAAGTCCTTAAAGGCTCAAAAACCACCCCCAAATCTGAGTATTCACCAGATCTAAATGCCAATCGCCAACAGCCAGAGCTTAACCCAGCGCCACCCCGTCAAGAGAACACAACGTGGCCAACAGAGCAGTTTGTGGAGGCTCTGGAGCACTGCAGATGTTAACAGGACAAGGAAACATTGACCATCTTGCGATAATTGAATTTAGGAGTAGACGGCCCATCAATTTGTGTCAACGTTGACCAACATGTGGCCACTTCAACCAAAAATGCCTCCTGTGCTGACGGGTTGCGAAGGGAATCTCTACCCTGAACAGTCTAAAAAGAAACAACTGGATGACTTCAAGTGTCTTTGTTGTGCCCAAACTGAATCACCTGCCGTCTGCACCACGCGACGCACTGACGCCCAGAAATCACAGAATTATTAGAATGTCTTGGGTTGGAAGGGACCTTGCAGATGATCTAATCCACCCCCTGCCATGGGAGGGGGCAGCCACAGCCTCTCTGGGCAATCTGTTCCAGAGTCTGGCCACCCTCACACTGAAGAATTTCTTCCCAAGATCCAGTCTGAACCCATTCTCCTTCAATTTAAATCCATTTCCCTTGTCCTGTCGCTGGACACTCTTGTCCAAAGTCCCTCCCCAGCCTCCCTGTAGGTCCCTTCAGGCACTGCAGGCAGGGATGAGGTGCCCTTATCTACTGTCAGACCTGTAGAGGGTGGTTTGCAATGAAAGCGTGAAAGCACCTGGAGAAGGTCTTTTTGCATAAAAAAAGGCAAATCTCATTTGTCAAATGTCTATCCCGCTCGTATGGAACAGCAAACAACTCTGCTTTTTCCTCAGCGAGGGCAGAGGTGCTGTAACTGCCTCTTACCTTGAGCTCCTTCCAGCTGTCGAGCAGCCTGGTAGCCAAATCGCTCACATCCATGATTTTGTCCGTTTGCTCTTGGCTCCTCTCGCTCTCCACGTCGGACACGCCTTCCTCCTCGTCCTGAGACGGCGTTTCCATCGCGATGGGCTCTTCCAGTTTCGCGCCGTTGCTCTCTTTGGCCTCCGCTTCAGGCTCGGCCTCCAGCTCCGCAGCTTGGGGTTTGCTGCTCTCCACCGGCGCCTCAACGGCGGCTTTGACCTCCTGCTGCTGCTCCTCCGACACCTCCATCGGGGGAACGCCACCCTCCAGCTGGTCCAGGTCCTCTTTGCCCTCCTTGCCTTCCAGCTCGCTGGTTGTATCCGAGATGGCGCTGTCCATGCTGTTCTCGCTTATGATTTTGAGCCTTCGAAACACCAGCTTCTTGGGGGTGTCCGTGTCCCCTTCGGCGCTCTGCTTGGCGGAAAGCTCCGGCGTGTTGAGCGGCGTGTGAGCTCGGGAGGTGTTCTCGCTCGAGTAGCCGTCGCCTTCGCTGAGCTGCGGGACGGCAGTCTTGGTCTGAGCCCAGCGCTGGATGACGGGCAGCACTTTGCTCTCCTCCAGCATGTTCTTGGTGGGGATAGGCAGGAGCTCGAGCGTCTTCATGATCTGATTGCAAAGACCAAAAAAATCGCATCGTTAGAGCCAGCAGAACTTAGAGGCGTCTCCAGCTTGGAGTAATTTTCCTTTTCTCAAGAAGAGGTAACTCTGAAATATCAATATAGGGGTGACTGGGCATGGGTTGGTGACAGCAGCGTCCCTTCCAAGGCTGAGCTGCAGCGGTGAGCTTCTGCTGAGAGCAAACAACCCGTGAGCGGGCAGCCAACAGCGAGCGCAAGTATTTAGCAATTAAACTAACCCAGCAATTAGCTGCAATTAAACTGATTTTGAAGAGCTCAGATGCTTATGGCCGGCCACCCCCATTCCCAGGACATCCGACACAACCGTAGAGCAGTCAGATACGCTCCAAGAAAACCTGAGCAGAAACATCAAGACGTATCAGCAGTCAAAAGAGAAGAGATCAACCAAAAAAGTTCACAAACTAACACTGGGAAAGTTTTTTTCCTCACTTGACAGAGGTGCCCTGAGCTGCAGCAGAAGTTGGAGCATTTGGTACCGGAGTCAAGAGGAAGGAGACAGCTCATGGAGCTAAAGCTTCAGCTCAAGGAGATACAGACAGCTGGGGAGCTCCAAACCGAGAGACAAGGGGAGCGTCTCTGATCCAGAGAGCAGCTTCCAGCTGATGTGTTCTCAGATGCCCAGAGGCACCAGGTGATGAAGCCAAGTCAGTGTTAAGAGACCACAGCACGGATGCTACTGCGCTTTCTCATGGAAATCAGCTGAAAAGCTTAGAATCA
>NW_009717264.1:0-536 GCF_000703405.1 Apaloderma vittatum | reverse complement strand
AGCAAAATACTATCCTGGGTGTTACTCACCAGTAGGTGGAAGCACTGTTCTTACCAGGAAGGCATCCCTGTCTTGGGTGAAGGAGAAGGAGCACAGCCCATCGACTGCCTCTTTGTCTTCTGAGTTCTTCTCCCTCCAATGACACATGTGCTCCTTATACACTATCTTTTCCCCTCCCCGGGGTGACATTCAATATGATTTGAGTGAAGAATGGGTGACTATAGTCATATAGGGATATTAAGGTAAAAATTTCCACTCTGGGCCCTGTGGCCTTCAGGATTTTGTTTTGAAGCAGCTTACCTATTTGCAGGATGATGTTCACACCGTTAGTCTCTGTGCGGCCTTGCTCTTCAGCCAAAACAGGGCTGTCCTGGCATCACAAAACTCCCTCCTTCGGCTGGTTCTCACCGTGTAGGCCTTGTTTTTCTCCATTCCCAGGGTCTGCACAACAGATAAGCAAACATCTGCATTCATCAAGTCTGAAACCCTCAGGCTAGAATATCACAAGGGCCCAGAACTGGACACAAGATTCTAGA
>NW_009717263.1:0-655 GCF_000703405.1 Apaloderma vittatum | reverse complement strand
TCTTCACCAGGACGGTTTGCCCCGCGCTCGCCTGCACCGTCATCCTCAGGCCGGGCTTCTTCATGGAGATGGTGACAGAGGTGAAGGGCGAGTAGGCGGTGAGGAGCAGCTTGAAGTCGCTGTCCAGGCTCTGCCGCAAACCGTTCTGCATGAAGGCCACCACGAAGTCCTCGCCCAGGTGGGGCGAGGCCGACGGCGACGCCCCGAGGCCGTGGAGGACGCCTGGAGGAGGAAAGGGGGGAGAGGAGGAAGAGGAGGAGTTGGGCCGGCGAAGGTCAGGAGGGGCCGGGGCTGGAGGTGGTGCCTGAGCGGGGCCGGGTGGGAGATTGATTGGGTGGGCGATTGATTAATTGGACTGTCGATCTGATGGACCAGCAATTAGATGGATTGTGATTGGATGAGTTGGGTTGGTGATTCATTAGTTGTGCCATGATTGGATGGGAGTGATTGATTGGAAAGGTGATTGATTGGGTGGGCGATTGATTAATCAGGCTGTCGATCTGACAGCACAGTAATTAGATGGACTCTGATTGGATGCGAGTAATTGATTGGAAAGGCGATCGATTGGGTAGGCAATCAACTAGCTGGACCCTGGTTGGGTGGAGGTGATTGATTGGAAAGACAATTGATTGGGTGGGTGATCGATTAGTTGTGC
>NW_009717262.1:0-11223 GCF_000703405.1 Apaloderma vittatum | reverse complement strand
GGAGGGGGGGATTCGTTCCCTGCCCGCCCCCGGCACAGGGGGGCTCTCCGGGGCGAGCATCCTTCCCGCTTCTCCTTCCCTTCCCCGGCGTCTTTCCCTCCTGCCCGTCTCGCCGTGGGAGCCCGGCGAGCACCCATCCTGTGCCGAAGCGCCCCCATCCCGCCCCGCACTGCCGGGCAGCCCGCCCTGCCCAGAGGTGCAGGGTCCCAAACCTCTTTGGGTGGTTTAAGGGGTGCTCAGGGGGCTCGGGATTCCCCTCCGAGCCCCGTGGTGGCGTCGGGATTCCGGTGCAAGGCAGCAGGCTGCAAGAGCACCTGCCTGGGGATGCTGGGTTTTGGCCGTTCTTCAGCCACTTTGACTCACGCTGGAGCTCCATAAGGGCTCGAGCCTGTTTTCAGGGAATTAAGAAAACTCCACTTAATGTCCATCATACTAGAGAAGGAGGAAATGAGTGTAGTATCTCTGTTACGGTGTTAACACAATGCGCTAATAACGTGTATTTACTCTGAATCAAAGCTGTGTTATTCTTGTGTTAATGTGTGCTAGCAGCTGTGACTGTGGCCACCTTATTGAAAATTCGGTGTGAGTTTGATACGATGCACTGCGATGAAGTCTCTGTATGACATTGTCATGATTGTGTTGCTTTGACTTGCTGTAAGCCGCCTGTAGCAGAAAATCTCAGCGTAAATTATACAGAAAACAATTTTGTCACAGTATTACAATATGGAAAGTAAAGCTCTTGGGAGAACAGATGACCATAAATAAGTATGTATTTAAAATTAATACATCAAATGTATCTGAACATTTTTTTTTGTTACTAGTATCTCCTAGGTCTCACTTCTGACAAACAAAATGAATTTGCAGTGTGGTTAGTTTTTGTTGGTTTTTTTTTAATGTGAGCTATAAAATAAGTTGTTTTGTTCTTCATGAACACGAATGAGTCAGGCTTTCCATCCTAACACTAGTGTTTAGGGGGTTATTATTTTGTCGTGGAAGTTTTAACTTTTAGTTGTATTTTATTTTAATAGGCTATTCTATTTAGGGCATCTTGTCTTTCATCAGTGAGAGCAAAATCTTGGCCTGACAGCACAGGTATCCCTGAATTAGTAAAGAGCAATTAAATCAAAAATCCATCCAAACAGAACTGCTCATGTCAAGGGATGAAAAAGGATCTCAGTAACAATTTTATTATAGCTTTATAATCATCACTATGAGAGAACTTGACCTGGCCACAGAATGAATGAAAATTTTGCAGAGCCACCAATTACTGGAGGCAGTGTGGGTCAGAGCGGGGTGAACACCCGCACTGTTGTCAGAGACAGGCCTGGTGCTGTAACGGTGGAGGGGTTATTACTTCAAGCTGAAGACATTGACTCAAATAGATATTTTCTGCTGAGAGCTGCTGTACCTCACAGGCCTGAATAACAGACGTGAAAGAAGAGGAGGAAGAGATAAACTGAAGGGATAAATTTGTTTACAGTCATCTGCTGTTTCTATCATTAATCTCATCTGCTGCGCTGATTCCTACTCTTTAGGGGCCGGACTTTAGCAGTCACATTTACACAGAGTAGCATCATCCTCTATATGAGACCCGCTGATTATTCTGTAAGTGCAGGCGAGGCAAAATATGATCCTAAAGAGGTGGGAAATGAGAAGAGGATGATCGAGAAAAAGAACTAAAGAAAGATAACCTGCGGAAAACATCTTACAAATTGGTCTTGTCCTCCCATGACAGCACCCTGCCCTTTCTCTTCTCTGTTTGTCTATTTTATTTTCTTTTCCCTACCCCCCTTCTCCACTGCTCCTTGTCATTTCCCATCATGTTATCTCTGTCTTTAGAACATCATATCCTTGAGGCAAAAACTTTATCTCCTTACGTAAGTGTAAAACGCTGCATGCTGCTTTGGCACTTTGCTGATGCAAGGATGCCAGAACAGCAGAACACCTTTAATATGCCGAAGCTTGCATATGAAAATTTCTACCAAGGCAGCATCAGAGATCTTATTAATAACAAAGTCTTCCACCCATAGACATGGCCAATGCCACAAGCTGGGGTGCGCAGGTATTATGGGATGGGAGCCCCTCTCTGCTGCCTGCTGAGGTATGAAGCCAAGAGATAAATTGCCTCCAGTGCTCAGGTGTGTTGATAGATCCCAGCAGCCAAACATCTGCACATCCTGGAGTGGTGGATAAGTCAAGATCTTAATTAAAAGAAGCTAGGTGGTTAATTATTTTTCTCAGTTTGGGAATGCGTGTTTGCCAGCGATTCCCAGCTGCTGCCCCATGGGTGGGCTGTGAGACAGTCTTCCCCAGGGAAATTGCTCTTACAGGGCTGCAGTTCCCCTGACACAGGACTCATATCTTCTCCTCTTCGTGCCCCCATCCCCCACAGCAACAGGCACCCAGCCCCTGCTCAGGGTGCCTTTGCTGGAGGGTGCAGCACGCCTCCTGCTCTCGACGAGGCTCCTTTCCACCCTGCGGCTCCCAGCAGCAGCCCAGCCACCTCCCTCCAAATCCTTCCCAGGTCCAAATCACTAGAACACAACCGTGCACGGCTGTGTTAGTCTCTCCCAATGCCCAGCGCTGCTTTCAAGCTTTACATCTCACTACGTGTTAACTTTGCATAGAGCAGAGTAACAGGACGGAGAGATTTCTAGGCTCGGAGCAGGCTGTGCACCATGACACCCGGTCTGAATCGCTGTCACACCCCACATGAAATAAGTAAATTGAAAAAAAAACTTTTTTTGGTGTCGGTGGGGGATTTACTAGATGATCTTTTGAAGTCCCTTCCAAACCTGTGATTCTGCGTGATGCTGTGATTCAAGTGGATGCACAGCCTCAACACAGCCATACACAAGCACGTTTTGAATGTGGTCTCATTATGCACTGCACGTAACAAGTTACATTCTGGGTGTTGTCACACACACAAAAAAATCTCTAGAAATTGTGCTGGAGTGTTTAGTCTTTTTCACAGAATCACAGAATGTCAGGGGTTGGAAGGGACCTCAAAAGATGACCTAGTCCAACCCCCCTGCCAGAGCAGGATCACTGAGAGTAGGATTTTTCAGGATAGCCTTTTCCCTAATAAAAAGTCACTTAGGAATTTGCTGACAAGACTTGCTGGAAGCCAAGTGATTCTAAATAGGATTGCTTTTGAGTTTTGGGGTTTGTGTTTATTCAAAGTTTTTGGGTTGTCCTGCAAATTGGTCAGTTCAAAATAAGAGTTTTTTGCACAAATGCAATGATATCATCTTCCTTAGGCAACTTATGAAAATATTTGTTATCTGATAGATCCCAAAAGAAAACTTTCTGCTTTTCAGAAGTGTCTTTATAAACTGGAGATACTTTTTGCTTCTTGCAGGGGTGGCTTAACAGCACCAGAACTAAAGATCAATCCCCTCAGCTCCAGAGGTATGCGAGTAGAACTTTTTTCCTATTTTTCAGGTTATGCACTACTCTTCATGCCAATGCAACACAGTTGCACAAATATATTAATTTTCATTTTCATTTCCAATTTATTTTCTAAGTATCCTGGAAGGTGTTGCAGTTTGGTAATTGCCTCCTTAAAACGGAGCCTTGATCCCTTGTCGTAATGCTGCTCTAATTAATTAGAACAGCAAATCCCAGGAAGATGATTTGTTGATCCCTCCTTGCAACGGTGCTTTTAGTCCGCTCACGCTGGGGAAGGTCTTTGGTCTTTGCCCAGACATCTCGTCAGGTAATAAGAGGAGCTGGGCTGAGGCAGGTACCTGTCAGCTCTGTGTCAACAGCATCATTTTAGGGCTGTCTCTCTAATTTTTCTTTTGGAATTGCCTTCAGATACAAATGGCTACCACTGCAGTTCTGGCTCCTGCTACTTGTCATCAGCCTGTATTTGTTACCTGTTAGTGCTCAAGGGGTCCCTCTGGGCAACTTAGTCCCTGGGAATATGTGCAGAGGGGCAGGTTTTTCTGTGCTGATGGCTCAGATCCTTTTCCCGAGCTTCTCAGAGCAGCCACTTGATGGGAGCACCACCTCTTTCTTTCCTCTGCCAAGAGCTTAAACGAAGGGAAAAATTTCACATATGCCTAGTGCATACTTCCCATGTAATTCGGTCTATTCATTGCACGTGGATCCCGTGTAATTTCCCCTTCCATTAGACTCTTCTTTCCTACTGGGAACACATTTGCCCAAAGTGATTTTGTCAAGGAAAACTTTGTATGAATGGGTATAAATAACAGTTATTAATAATAAGGTGACTAATATCCACAGTACTGACCACAAGCCAAGATCCTGCTTTTTTCCCCCTCCCCTTTGCAGTATGTGTGTAGTGTCACAGGCAGAAGTGCCTTTATGTTCTTCTGCTGTGCATGAAGAACCTGTTTCCTTTGCTAACAAACCCAGTATGTTTTTGTGCCTTCCCATTGCCACCTTAACGAAACTGCCATTGTGTTATCCTTTCTCTAGCTGATAGGGCTGAATGAGAAATTTTCTCTGAAGCTGGTGCCTTCTTGTGTCTCTGGTGGACTCCTGCTCTGCCTAAATCCCATCCTTTCTCGTCTGACACATGCAGCCTCGTCCTTTCCCATTCACCTGGATCCCCTTGGTTTGGAAAATAAGTATCCCAGGGTGAAGTCCATCATCAGCACAGGACCCAGTGGCAAAGCCAGACTGGCCAGGATGTCTGCTTCCATTTATGAAAATCTGATTCAGAATTCATGAAACTCAGTGTGCAGCTTTATTTCCCAAGGCATTCGTCATGCAGATTGCTCATTGTCTGCTGATGGTTTGCTGAGCCTGTGCTTCTGTGCACAGGCGAGAAGAACCCATCTCCAGAGAGCAAACAGTGGGCTGCAGGTGGGTTTGCAAATATCCGACTCATAGTGTGTAGTGTAGGAAGCAAAGACCAGATCTTCCAGAGCATGCTGAGAGGGATGGAGATTTCCTGCTCGGTTTTCTGCGTATTGAAGGTCTACTGAGAAAGCTGAAAAGTTCAATGACATCTTGCTCAGTGTTAACATTGCATGTTTCAGGGAGGTTATTTAGTGCCCTAAAAAAGTCCTTTTATTCATTTTTTTTCATTTTTTTCTTTAAATGTTTTTTAATTTTGTGCACGTTGCTGTTGCTTTTGCCGTACCAGTGTAGCCTTTTGGCCTAAGTCCACCACTTGTACATAAAGCGAAAAAAAGAAAATAGCTTTTGCACTGGAAATGAGCACTAGGAAACAATTTAATTGAAGTATTTCTTAAATCTGGAAATGTTTTTGTGTTCACAGACCCCCTGCTAGAATGGGGTAGTTTTCTCTTCCTTTCATTTCCAGCATCCAATATACTTAATTCAAGTTTTCTGAAAGCAGAAGCTGAAAACAATTTTCTGCATCTTTATTCATGTTCTTGAATGAATTCTCTGATTTCCAACGTGTGAAAATTACAATAGCTCCCCTTGGGTTTCATATACTGAGTTTATTTTGTTCTAGTATCCCTCTAAAGAGGAAACTTCTGCGCACCTTCTTAAGGAAGGTAATTTTAAGCGCTGCAAAGGGCAGTTAGTGAACTTGAAGCTAATGTTCACATAATTTTTAATTAATACCTTAACCAGTTCATGGCACTGAGATTTGAAAGTAGGCTTCCTGCTCTGAAAGACACTTACAAAGGTGTTTGGGTTTGTAAAAACGACTAGTCTTACGAAACTATGCATAAGTGTCTAGGGGTATGGTTTTATGGCTTTGAATACATGGTTTATATATTAATAATTAAACCTAGTATTTTTTTACATTTGAAGACCTATCGCTTTGCCTTCTTTCTTTGTGACTTTATGTAGAACTATATTAACAGTGTAAAATAAATTAAATGTTAGCTCAGGGGAGAAAAGGTTTCAGAGCAATCATCAGAAATAGGCTCTTAGGTTACATAAAAAGGAAAAAAAGGCAGCGGGTGGGGGGGAAATCCTGTTCCACTGGGTCACGAACCAAATGGCCATGAACTAAAAATAATCTTTCTATTGTTCCACAGAATGTGAGCAGAAATTAATATGCTAAGTCTGATTCCACTAAAAGTCCTGAATCTTTTTCTTTGCATATATTTAATGCATTTGGAATTGCACTGATGACTTTATACAGTCACTTAATGCGGTGGGCTTAGATGTGTTCTCCCCACACAGAACTACATTTTTCATTACGAAAAAAATTGCCCTGACAAAATTAATTTCTCTTTAATGAGTCCATTAGGTTAAGTGCAATAAAATCATGAAAATTCTTTCTTCTTTTTCAGAATGGCCAAACAGCATGCTAAAGAAGCATGACTAATCCTGTATCCTAAGGGCTTGGAAAGGGAAGAATAGGGTAGGGTGGGATTCTTCAGCCATACAGCCTGAAAAGGGGTTGGATAAAGGCAGGATTTAATACAAAAGGCTAGGCTAGAATAATACCTTTCCACTGAAAGGAAGTTAAAACTAGTTGGTAATTGCCGCTATCAGTGCAGGATGGTGAAGAAGCTACAGATATTTCAGGTTAGAAAGAAGAGCATCACCGGATTGGCGGGCTATTTGGTCATCATCATCAGTCAGTGGTCAGGTTTGGTGTTTTTCTTGCACTCAGCTGCTCATTAGGAAGAATGCAACAAGGTTCAGAAGCCCCAAGTGGGTACTTCGAGTTGAATAGACAGCCAGTCAGCATAAAGACCCCTGGGATATAAAAAAAATAACGGTCAACAGTATATATTTAACCTCTTAGTGATGGAGAGAGAAAAAGGGATGTTTGCCAGCAGATGAAATATCACTTAAGTAGGAAATGCTGTGCTCGTCTGTTAAAAGTGTACAGCAGTCAGATTGGCAAAGCATTAAAACAAAGTGGTGCATTTTTTTCCAGCTTCTTGCTTGCTGTCATTTATATGGAGAGATGGTCCGGGGCCGTGATCCTGCCCCTGCTGAGCCAAGTCTGTCAGAGCCAATACAGTTTGCATCTTCCCTAATTTTCTGTTGCACTCAACATTTTCCCTCTGGAGTTCTCCCTGCCTCTGTGAAGGCTCTGTACAGCCCGGGGCTGTGCTCACTTACAGCAGCCCAGGGGAGGAAGACTGTTGCATGTCCTTAATCCTGACACCTCCTCGTCTTTACATGTAGTCCTTCATGCTTGCAGAAGCATCTTGATGTAAAGAGAGGCGAACAGGAGGTGGGATGCTCTTTTCTTCTGTATGTGTCTGAAAGAAGGCAAAAAAAGCATCCTCCTCCTTGCCTGAATAAGTTGACGCTGCTGTTGTGATTGCCCATGGTGGCAGTCTTGCCCAAAGTACCTTAACTGGAGAGGTCCATTTGCAAAGCCTTTAGCAAATGGTAAAGATTTCATTATGAGAACTGGAAAATCACCACGGTTTGTGGGGATTAGAAAGGACTATTGCGCTTACACGTTGTGTGGCTTCCCCCAATTATCCCTTCTTGTATTCATCCCAGTTTTCCTGAAGTCCTGTGTCATATAGTGGAAAGTCACTTCTCTCACCCCAAACAGTTTATCTTGCATAGGAATTGTTGTTCACTAAGTCACGACCCATTTGTATTTTCACACATCTAATTGGACAGAAGCATATGCTGAGAAAGAAAGAATAGTGTAAGCTTCAATATCTAAGTGATTCAAATTTTCACCAGAATTCTCTTAGTTTTGTATTTTATGTCTTCCATCCTACGTGAGAGGCTGCTTCCCTCCCTGCCACAGGCAGAGTGGGATTTTTTCCTTGAGCAGAGCAGAATATGGAAAATGGTCTGTTTTATGGTGGGGTTTATGGAGTATATCTAGTTAACGAACTTGAGATCCTCAGAAGAGAGATGGGAAAACCCAAAGATGGCCTTGCTAAGCATTAGGAAACTTTTTCTGGGTTTTAACACAGCAGTAGTTATTTTGCTGGTGAATGATCAGAAGAATATAGTTGTAAACAAGTATATTGTTTGCAATTGACAGCTAAGGGAGATGAAGGAGATGTGGACCACTTGGTTTAATCTTATAATTTGAAGGTGGTGGAATTACTGATGTAATCAAGCAGGGATTTTGGCTCCCGGTACTGTGATATTTTACTGGAAGACCCAGAGTCAGTGTTGTCTGTGTGTTCAGAGTGGTGTGTTGCAAATTTCACAATTTTTGGGCTTCTCCTCCTAATAATTGCAGCGTGTCAGTTGAACACCAGCCTGCTAGGTTCATGCTACAGCCTTGTCCACCATGAGATTTTAACTGGTCTGGTTTTCCAAGCAAGCACCTCCAGGGACGAAGCATTTGCCAGCATGCAGGTGCCTGTCATCCCATCTTTAACATGCACTTCAACTAAGTGACACTTAGTAAAAATAGCTCTAAAATCTCCAAAATACCAAAGCACTAAGCATTAACAGGCTGAAGGACTGCAGCCCCACCAGGTTTTGCTGGGGGCAGACATGGGGAGTCACCCACAGGGTTTTATTTTGAACTAGATGACCTCTAAAGGCCCTTTCCATACCAAAATATGATTCGCTGGTAGTTAATCATTGCAAATGAAATACAATTTTTTTGGTGTCTAAAAAATAACTTTGCTTCATGACGATATTTTGGAGTGCTTTTGGGATAATGCACAGAAACTTGTTTCTTTGAGTTTCCTTATGTCGCTGTGTGAGAGCTATAATCTGGCCCGTCACAAGGTGGCTCTGAGTCTTTGCCTCTCATGTCTGCGGTGGTGTCCCC
Organism: Apaloderma vittatum; assembly: GCF_000703405.1. Classification (NCBI taxonomy): domain Eukaryota; kingdom Metazoa; phylum Chordata; class Aves; order Trogoniformes; family Trogonidae; genus Apaloderma; species Apaloderma vittatum. The sequence goes on along the minus strand of NW_009717262.1, from coordinate 2,549 downwards.
ATCACCTAAAGGGATGTGGCCATCCAGTGAGACTTTTTTATTTAAAAAAACAATAAACAGGCCCCCCCCATAGGTTTTAGCTTTCCTGATTTATCATACAGTGTTTTGAGGAGCGTGCTGTTTTCTATCGTTTATTATTTTATTGCTTTTTTTCATTAATTGCACGTGTTATTCTTCATCCATGCAATGGGCATCTGTGAGGGCGCAGAGGAGGTACCGCTCCTCTGCAGAGGAGCTCAATCGGAGCAGGTTTCCTCTTCCAGTGTGCGTGGGGTTAAACTCTGCCACAGTCTGTGAGGGTGGGGAGGAGATGGTGGAAAACATCAGCAGTCTTCCCTTCCCCAAGAGGACTTGGGACACCTGAAGCCCCTTCATCACCAGCTTGTGAGAGGGTACCCATTGTCCCCGGATGCTGAGGGGACAGCCTTGGGCTGCAGCCAGGGGTTTTGCTCCCTGCTGAGCTGCCTGCACCTGCCAGGCATCGGGGAACCCTGTCCCCCTCGCCCCAGGTAGAGCTGGAGGATGGATCAGGGACGTGGGTGACAGCCTGGATCACGCTCCTGGGTTCAGCTCGGTGGCCCAACAGGTCTGGTGGGACTGTAAGAAACCTTGAGTGGCACCACAGGTGGGTTGTGTTGCATGAGGAGGGCGAGCTGGGCAAGGGATGGGAGATGTCAGGGGGAAACAGGCACCTGGAGAAGGGGGAACTGTGCCTTGGATGCTGCTGCCTCTGTGCAGCATGTGGTGGCTCTTGCTGGCACAGCCCTGGCTGTCTCTGCTGCAGATTTACACCTTCTCACCCCTGTAGCTGGAGGTTGGCCATTGCTGGTGAATCCTGAGACAGCTGAGACATTAACCAAACTGTAATTTGAAAAGTTCTTAAACTTTTATGGTTTACTTTACAGGATCTAAGTAGGATGAAAGCTATTCTTTTAGTTGGTCAGCTAGACTCAAGGGGGAACATAAGGTTCACCTCAACCAGTAAACAAGAATTAAAATAAGCCTTCTCTTGTCTATGCCGCTTTTTTAAGACAGGCTTACCCTATTTGAAAAACATCTTTGATCCTAGACAAATCTTAGGATAAACCACAAATATGTCTGCTTTGGAATAAATCTATGTGAGGTTTCTGAATTTACATTCATAAAGGCTTAGCCAACACTAATTAATTTGGAATAAATTAACTCAGATTGGAACAAGGCCACAAATTCTCGCCCAGATTTGTACTGGGAGTTATTTAGCTGTGTTGTTCAGCCTATCATATGTATCATAGGAATGTATCAAAATAATGGTATGCATATATATATTTACACATACACACACGAGCACATACAAATTCCACAATACATTTCTTACTGTCCATCTTCCAGGTTCCAGTGAACAGCCAACTTATAACATCAGCCAACACCAGAGAGAAAAAGCTCCTGAAGGTACCTGCAACAGTTTTAGAGTTGTTTATATATTCTCTTTGAAGAGACACTTGTTTAAGAATGTTCCTTATTTCGTAGTCCTTCTTTAAGATAATTATTTTTTCCTATTGTTGGAGCACTTCAGAGATGACTTAGGAGCATAAGACTCACCACAAGTGGAGTGGTCTCCTGGTCCAAGCCCAGAAGTAGGAGCTCAGAGCTCCTGTATCTCAATTCCAGCTCTGACACAGGACATTTCCCTGGGTCTGGGCAAAGGTTTTCTCTTGGGCATTGGGCACTTGTTCTAGTGCGGAGGAAAGTGTTCGTGCTTGACAGGCACTTCCAAATGAGGAGCTGCCTCCCAGCCTGGGCAGGGAAGTGTCTTCCTGGCAGGAGTTTCCCACCTTGGAAAAGTCAAAAACTACTGTGTTAAAACTAAAACATTCAAAACTAACGGCTTAAGGTTAGCTCTACTGTTTCATTGAGACATATATAAATGGCCTAAACCATTGCTGTTCCCTTTCAAATTAGTGTAAACTACAGACACTTTCATTAAAGATTGGCTGATCCATGCGTTGTGGGTTTTTCTGTTAAGGATAGGCAGGGTCCTAACTCTTGCTTCAGCATTGCCAATTGTAAAGTGGGTAAATTAGGTTTCCTCCTTTACTGTGAGAAAATTGGGACTCAGGAACGATGAATGTTAATTTTACTGTAGAGCAGGTGCCTTAATTAAAATGTGAGCCTTCTAACTTAGCAGATAAGTAAAATTTTGTACTCCCAAAGCATTCAGTGGCTTGGAGTTTGCAATAAAATTTGCTCAGGAAGACTTCTGCACTCACTTTAAGACTCCAGATGCCGTGTGATCTCCATTTCAAAACTATTTCCCTGATGCTTTTTTTATTTCAAGATGAAATGTAACAAATGCCTGTTCTGCCTTTCTGCCATGTATGTCCTGTATACTGTAGCCTAAGAAGAAGAGGAAAGCCCAGTGCTCAGACAAGGAGGTGCCCAAAGATCTGCTTTCTGTGGAAAAAGACAAATTGCAAGAGGAGGAAGGTAACAAAAGATCTGGTTGTTCTGTTATCTGATTTATATTACCAAATAATAACATGGCACCAGTACAGATTAGGGGATGTCCTGCT
>NW_009717261.1:4434-4664 GCF_000703405.1 Apaloderma vittatum | reverse complement strand
GCTCTGGCCCCGTGGGGAGAGGTGCAATAACTCCCTTTTTTTCCCTAAAGCCATCTCTCCGCAATTAGCTCGGCCTCGGCTCAGCTCCTGCCGCCCACGCAGCGAGGACAGACGGTGCCAGCAACCAGTAAGTCTCTTCTACTTCGTTTTTTATTTCAAGTCAGAGCACGTCAACTCTGCCTTCACCAGTGCTGAGGGTGGGAGGAAAAGGTGCAGGAGAGCACAGGGAG
>NW_009717261.1:3978-4398 GCF_000703405.1 Apaloderma vittatum | reverse complement strand
CTCCGAGGCGGCTACACGCTCCCACTTTCTGAGCAAACCAGATCCTGGCTGTGAGGTTCCCCCATTCCTCCCATCAGTGTGAAAGGAGCCCGTTTGGAAGTGGCATCCCCTCACAAGGGCAGGGGAGACAAGCTGGCCCCCCTCTCTGCCTTCCCACCAACTCAGCCCCGTTCATCCCAGCTGCAGGAAACCCCCGGGGTGAAGCACGCCAGGAGGCCCCAGGTGTGGATTCGGGATTGGAATCCACCTCCCTAAGCCCTGCGACTGCTTCAGAGAGCAAAGGCCACGGGAACAACACACACAGGTTTCACTAACCACTAGATCTCGTCTCCAAAGAGAAGAGCAACACGAACACACCACCTGGGACACATCAAGGACAGTCGAGAGTCAGCAGAGAGGGAGCACGTGACGCCCAGACAC
>NW_009717261.1:3239-3780 GCF_000703405.1 Apaloderma vittatum | reverse complement strand
AGGACTGTCCGAGTTGGTTTCCTCCACGCCGAAGTCGCTCCAGTAGGGGAAGGGCTCTGGGCAGCTCGGACCCTGCGGGTTTCCCAGGCCAGCGCAGCTGGGAAGAGAGAACAGGTCAGAGAGAAGGGAGGTGGGGAAGATGCAGGGCCCGAGGTGCCTGCACGTCTCCAAGTCGACTGCTGCTTCCGTGGCAGCCCCAAGCTGTCCTTCCAACCACCGGCCGCTCGCCCTCGCACGCAAGCCCAGAGCAGGAAAGGGAGGAGGAGGCGAGACCTCACCAGAGAGAGGCAGCCGGTGCTGGCAGCCCAGAGGGACGCCACTGCCTGTGTCCCTACCCATGAGCCTGGGCTGCTGCGCTCCCTCAAAGCCCGCCCTTCCTTCCTTCCTGCTATTTGAAAACCACGATGAAACAACGGGCGCTGGGTGGGGCAGAAGGTGACACCTCGCATGGAGGTGGTGGGAACACCCAGAGCATCTCTGCCAGGAACCTGCCACAGGGCTCGGACACGCAGGTGAGGTCTCTGCTAGTTCAGCTTCTTGC
>NW_009717261.1:2476-3208 GCF_000703405.1 Apaloderma vittatum | reverse complement strand
TCCCCCCAGGTCAGCTGCCTCCCCAGGTGCAGAAAAGCATCAGCTGGATGTAGGGGAGGGGAGCAGCCCTTCCTCAAGGACGTGCCCGATTAATTCCCCAGCGCGCAGGAAGCACTCTGAAGTTCTCCTGGGCATGAGGAACCGCAGAACCCACTCACGCTGCGAGGACAAAGGGAAGACATGCAGAAAGCCTGAGCTCTCAAAGCCTCCAAAGGCTCCTCACTCCCCAGGGACTAAGGCAGGTAAGCAGCCAAAGACCTTTGTAAATCTCAGCTTAAATTCTTCGGAGAGACTCAAGCTCTTTTCTGCTAAGCACTGGTCACAGCCAGGACCGGTCACCCTTCCAGGAAGGCAGGAGCAGCACAGGAGACTGGTGACAGCCCAGGGTGCTCTGACAGGGCAGTTGGACTAAATGATCTTTCAAGGTCCCTTCCAACCCTGAACATTCTGAGGTTCTGTGTGTGTCCCGGTTCAATCACCTGACCCCGAGGAATCCTGCCCGTTCAGCACACAGGGCTGGGGAACGTGGGCTCTGACTTCATTCCCTCAAACCACTGTAGCAAGGCTGAGGCAGGGAAATTCAAAAACATTCAGGGGTCTCTTAAAAAAAAAAAAGAAAAAAAAGCTGGAAGCTCCTCTTGTCTCACAGCAGAGGCCGTTTGGCAAAAAGCCCCTCGCACCACCTCAAACCAGGCTGGAGCCAGGCCCGCAGCTGCGAGGGCCCACACGGGG
>NW_009717261.1:1029-2336 GCF_000703405.1 Apaloderma vittatum | reverse complement strand
TCACTCCCGGTCAGTTGCCTTCCCGCCCGCATCGCGGGGCGGCTGCTCTCCTCCTCCTGCACCCAGCCGCAGTTGGACATGGCGTAGTGCAGGATGGCTCCCGTCACCGTCTGCGAGCCCTGGCCTTGCACGCACGCCTCAATCTCGGGGACAGAGAGCTGGCTCTGCAGGAAAAGGTGGAGCCGGCTGTCGGAGAGGAGGACCACGTTCTGCACGACCCTGCGCGCAGAAAGAGGAGGGTGAGAGGCAGCAGCGGGGTGGCCGGCGATAGCTCCGGCCAGCAAGGCCGCAGCGGCGTCGTCCTCTTCTTTCATCCAGCCCTCTCAAACGTTCTACTCACTTCTCCAGGAACTGCTGCAGCCCCTGTCTCCGCTTCTCGATGAACTCATCCGTGCTGCCCACGAAGAAGGTGGATTTCCCCGGCAGCTCTGGGACAGGCCTGCAGGCACAGAGCAGAGGCAGCAGTTCAGGCTCGGATCACCAGAGCAAGGAGACGCAGGGTCCCCACGGCAGCAGCAGACAGGACCCCGCTCTGTGCTAGATCCCAGGAGCTCAGGTATCCCAAGAGCTGGGTATCCCGTGTTCATGTCTGGTGTTCACTCTGTTCTGAGTCTCCCAAAGCAGTGCCTGGCTGCAGGAGAGGGAAAGGAGGGAGAAACGGGCTGCTTACACCAAGCCAGCATTCTTCTGGAGCTGCCGCCTCAGCCACACGAATTCACGGTACCGACGCCGCACGCATGAGGTCTTGGCAGTAAAGGCCTTGCTGTTGGTCTGCAGAAAAAAAAAATCCACCATGGAAATAATCCACACAACTGAGGGGCAGCGAGGCAGAGAAGGACAGGACCTCGCCTGCACAGACCTCCGAGCTCAGTGACTAAGGGATCTCCTTGAAGCACCTAAAAAACCCGAGCAGGCTCCAGGGGAGAAGCTGAGTGTCAGACCCTCGGCGACAGCACAGAAGGAGGGACGGGCTGCTGAGGGTTCCCCCTTCACGGCTCCTTCCACCCCCGCTCAGCACAGCCAGACGTGGCTGGACAACCCGTCTCACGAGCCCCACGGAGGGCACAACCGAGCTCTGCAGCTCATCCTTGTCCCCCAGCTCCAACTCACGTGCAGGAAGATTTTATAATCCACATAGGAATTCCAGGAGCCTTCGTTCTGCACTCGAGGGTCCTGAACACGCACCGTGGTCAGCTCCTACGGCACAAACGCTGCCTGAGCCCAGGGAGGCCGTGCTCGCCACCCCGCGCCAGTGTCACCCCCTTCACGGGACTCAGAGGGGACAAGGAAGCCACAAACACACCAGC
>NW_009717261.1:655-971 GCF_000703405.1 Apaloderma vittatum | reverse complement strand
CTGCCCCTCAGCTCTGCCCCACGGACCCTGCCCAGCACCTCGACACAGCGCTCAGCTGAGACCACCCGCTCCGATCCCCAGCCGGGAACTCCAAACCCACGTCAGGAAGGGTCTTACTTCCTCTCGGTTCTCCAACATCCTAGAGCCAGAGCCCAGCGGGAAACATCTGTACAGAGGGAAAAACAAAAAAAAAGAGATTTTGTAAGACAAGACTGACACATTGGGGTCTTCCATTGCTCTGCACCTCCCCGGGACACTGCTCCAGCCCCCACGTCCACGCTCCGCTGCCATCCCTGAGCCTCTCCCCTCAGTCATC
>NW_009717261.1:0-617 GCF_000703405.1 Apaloderma vittatum | reverse complement strand
CACCCAGCCATTATCTCCTGTGTGCTCCTGCGGCAGCGTGGCCTGCTGGACTCCGGGGTGTGCTGGAGAGCGTGTGGCCAGAGCCTGCGGCACCTCTTTCCTCCTCCACGGCTCGCTTGAGGTCACCCCCTGCCTGCAGAGAGGTGCTGGGATCTGCAGCCTCCTGGAAAAACGCTCCAAAACCCCCCTGGATCGCAGGCAGAGGTGAGCAAGGGCTCCCAGCTCAGATGGGCTGGAACCACCTGAGGATGGTTCAGCTCCTGCTGAGCTGCCCGCCCTCCCCTCCCACAGCACGTCCCTGCTCCGGGGCACGTAACAGGGTCTCTGCGAGAGCCAGACCCAGCTCCAGGAGAGCTTTTCCCACAGGTGTAATTCCTGTTAGCCAGGAAAGGGCTCCTCTTTGAGAGCACCGAGACCCCACGTTCCCAGCTCATTGCTGCAGAGCCAGAACTGGCAAGGCAGGAGGGAGCCGGGGTGGAAGAGCCCGGCCCAGTCCCCGCACGGACAGGTTTGCGCTGAAATGCCAGGGGAGCCGGTTCGGCTGGGGAGGAGAACAGGCTGCTCCGATCCCAGTTCTCCCATAGGCTTCCCTCTCCCCTCCAGCACGAGCAGGGGGA
>NW_009717260.1:0-981 GCF_000703405.1 Apaloderma vittatum | reverse complement strand
GAGGGGATGGCAGAAGCAAGGTAGTGGTTCCCCAAATTAAGGGGAAGATCTACAAGTGGTGGAAAAGATACCTGAAATAAGGGAAAACGACCCCAAAATGAGGGAAAACGACCCCAAAATGAGGGAAAAGCCCCTCAAATAAGGGAAAATGCACCCAAAATAAGGGAAAATAACCCCAAATAGGGGAAAGTGACCCCAAAATATGGGAAAATGACCCCAAATATGGGAAAATGACTCCCTAATAAAGGAAAATGCCCCCAAAATGAGGGAAAATGCCCCCCAAATAAGGGAAAATGCCCCCCAAATAAGGGAAAATGACCTCAAATAAGGGAAAATGACCCAAAAATGAGGGAAAATGCCCCCCAAATAAGGGAAAATGACCCCAAAATTATAGAAAAGCTCCCTAAATAAGGGAAAATGACCCAAAAATGAGGGAAAATGCCCCCCAAATAAGGGAAAATGACCTAAAATGAGAGAAAAGCCCCCTAAATAAGGGAAAATGATCCCAAAATAAGGGAAAATTATCCCAAAAAAAGGGAAAATGACCCCAAAATGAGAGAAAAGCCCTCTAAATAAGGGAAAATGACCCAGAAATAAGGGAAAATGACCCAGAAATAAGGAAAAATGACCCCACAATGTTAGAAAAGCCCCCCAAATAAGGGAAAATTATCCCAAAATAAGGGAAAATGCCCCCTAAATGAGAGAAAAGCCGCCTAAATAAGGGAAAATGACCCAAAAATGAAAGAAAAGCCCCCCAAATAAGGGAAAATGCCCCCCAAATAAGGGAGAAACCCCCCAAAGAAGGAAAAAATGCCCCAAAATAGGGGAAAACGAACCCTAACAAATAGAGCAGCCCCCAAACTAGACCTGGGGGCCCCTCCAAAAGCTTGTGGGCGCCCTAAAAAGTCATTTTTCCCCCCGTTTTTTCGCAGTGCGGCGGCAGCGTGGCCGGCGGGGAGCTGGCGGTGTTTGCCGGGCGGG
>NW_009717259.1:0-28421 GCF_000703405.1 Apaloderma vittatum | reverse complement strand
AGTACTTATATATATATATATATTTTTTAATTAAAAGTATTAAAAAATATTAAAAATTATGTAACTCTTAAGTTACTTCTTCCTCCCTCCCCCAACATCTAATTCTGATTGCATATAAAGAATCTAAGGCTGACAGATGTTAATCTCCTTGCACACTATCACAGATAAAATCTCTGAGCAGAGGATAAAAATTCTTGGTTTATTGGACCCCGCTTTCTAATTAGAGATCTTCTGATTTTAAGTTGCTTGTCTTGAATGAAAAGAGTTAAAAGAAAGAAATGGTACTAGAGACAGTCTCTTTCTTTTACTAATATATTGTTAAATTGAGTTGTTTTTTCTAAAATACAGTCCACTTCTTGCATCTGAAGTCTATTTCACTTGAAAGATCTTTGTGCCTGTAATTCAGTTTAGCGACTTTTAAGTGCTGCAGGGTGAAGTTAGCTTGAGAACTGCTGCTTTCCATGGTAGTTAAAAATGGGAGCACATATTACTCATGTCATAAATTTAAATTTTTTTTAACAGAAAGATTTAGGCAGAATTAACTTGATGCTGTAAGATCATTTTTATTTTTAGTTTGGAAATACTTAGGTTTATAACAAGGCATAGGCTATTTAATAATAACTGTGCAAAATATTTTTCACTATTAAATGTGATATTTTAGAAAAACAAACTTTCTCTAAAACAGTGTTTTGCTTTCAGGAGCTGTAACAGGTACAGTATGTATTTATGTAATACATCCAAGAAACCTGAAAGGGACATTTGTAAGTTTGGCTTTCTGATTCAGAAGAGATTTCTTTTTCCCAGTAGCAAATGGGCCATGTGGAGGTACTTTCCTGGAGGGTGGGGAAGGTTTATTTTATCAGCATGTGGAGTGCTGTGCCAGGATGAGCAGAGATGAGGTAGAGGACCAAAACTTCAAATAACCTCCCTTAAATCTAGATCAGAATGCACAGTGGTAAATGAGTGACTGAGACCATTGTATCATAGAATGGTTTGGGGAAGGGACCTTAATTAAGGGACCTTAATGATCATCTAATTCCAACCTTTCTGCCATGGGCAGGGACACCTCCCACTAGACCAGGTTGCTGAAAGCCCTGTCCAACCTGGCCTTGAACGCTTCCAGGGGTGGGGCAGCCACAGCTTCTATGAGCAATCTGTTCCAGTGCCTCACCACCCTCATGGTGAAGAATTTCTTCCTAAGATCTAATCTAAATGTATCCCCTTTCAGTTTGAAACTGTTACCTGTTGTCCTATCTTTACATTCTCTGATAAAGAGTCCCTCCCTTCTTTTGCTCCTTAGTGGAGGCGTGAAGGATGTAGAAGGCCCTACTTGGGTTCAAGGTCATGATGAAACTGGTCAGAAGTACAACATTTGACAGTTAACTCCTGATTTGTACAAGAATTCCTTCAGCTTTGACAGTTTAAAGATGTGTAGGAGGCTTAAAGAATGAGTAATGAAATAAAGGAATTGTCTGTCCCCACCTCTCCTTCAACAAAGATCATTTCCCAGCCCTTTACATGCCTGTGACTTGATGCACAGGTATGTGAGCCACCTTCCACTGCTTGAAGTGTTGATGAGTGAAGGGCGATCTCCTGCTAGTCAGTACCTCAGACTAGGACGTGCTCTCACCAGCCAGCTCTTCCTGAATTTTTATTAATAGGGGAACAGAGATTGTGGGAAATAAATGAGGGATAGAAGAGAAACAAGGAAGGGTATTAGGTTTCCCGTGCTGCCTTCTTTTAAAACCTTTAGTCTTTGTTATTCCTTTTATCAGGAGGTCTCACAGATTTGGAGCATTTGCCCCACTTTGGTCAAAGCTTTGCGATGTGTGCTTGGCACAGCTTGAGGGCAGCTTGACAGCCAGCAGCAGAGGAGTCGGACGTGAGCCCAGCTACTGTAGCTGGCAAGATGGCCCCAGATTCAGCATCTGGGTCGTTTCAGCTGCCAAACATGCTCCATCTATGGTCATCCTAGCTGCTGACGTGGCAGAGTGAGTTGAAAGCAGGATCTTAATTCAACTGGAGGAGGAGGCTTTGCGCGAGTGCCTTGTGGACTATCAAGTGCAAGAGGAGGCAATAAAGTCTGATCTGAAGGGGAATTACGCATGTAGAAGTTAAAATTCAGCTTTGCTCTAACAAAAGAAATATTCTCCATTAATGGCACTGAGCTCAATAATACTTGTATGTGGTTCAGTAGTAACTGCTGCGTGTTATGTTGAGTGCAGGTGTCGTAAAGTTCTGAATCTGCATCTATGTTTTCAAAAGTCATTGAGTTTTTCCACTGTATGAGCATAGAAGATACAAGTATCAACTTGCAGTATGGATTTGAACCTGGAATGGAGAGTAGCATTTGTTGCTTCTTCCTTCCTTCATTGTGGGCACTTACTGAACATCACCTTGGTAGGTAAATTCCCATTTAATTGGGAAAACATCATTGCCAAAGAATTTAATGTATGTTAATTGTCTCCTGATGAAGTTTAGCCCTTGGAAATGAGTAGCTGCCTTGAAGTGAGTAGCCAGGCTCTGTCCAGCTGGGAGTTTTGTGAACCTATGCCTTATTTTACACAGTAGGAAGAGGGGTTGACTGAGCAACTGCATGAAACAACTTGAAAAAATTTTTTTTTTCTTTCTTAGACAAGTTCGACTTTTCCCCCAAACCATCTGACCCAAGGATTTTGAAATGACAACACAAATGCCCGTCAAAAAACAGTTGTTTTGAGCAGCAGGCTATTGACAAGACAGGAATTAACTCCAGCATCTAACATGGGCTCTCCAGAGCCGTGAGACCCAGCATTACCAGCCCAGTGCTCCAGCAGTGAGACAGTCTTCTGAAAAGCATAGTAGTGGATTCAGAATGAGAATGAGTTTTGGTTTGGTTTTGGTTTTTTAATGCCATATTTGGTGGTCGTTCTTCTGCCTATGTTCTGTGGATAAGACTTGTCATGCTTTCAGATATCTGTGAAACTTTTGAGGTTTGTCAGTCAATCTCTTCTGTAGATCTGCTATAAATGACTTAATGTTTATCAGGCTGGAGAAGGAAATACCAAGAAACTTGCTGTATGAGGCTAAGTGTAGCGAGAAATGATTGCTTGGTTAAATATGTGCCTGTTATTAGAAAGAGAATGGTATCTTAAAAAGAGGTATTTCCAGTTTGCTCACCCAAACAGTTGTTTTGGTGGAAAAAAGGTCTTGTGTGTTCCTGACTCTGTGCCAGGCTTTGATCAGGAAAGTCTGCAAATGTGTTAGGTGTAAGCTAACCCAATGTCACATACTCCTTGTGGTCAGAAAGGGAGTGCTAGAGGATGTAGGTAGTAGCAAACAGTCTCTGTTATGTTACTTTGTACTTTAGTTGCAGTGCAGCATTGAGGTCTGAGATGCCTGAGGATGGTGTCATTTGGATGTGTGCAGTGTCGTAGCATAAACGTGATGGGATTGCGTTGTTCCTTAGGGGCAAAAAAAGAGCATGATCAGCCATGAGAAAGTATGTGCTGTTTCTGCTGCTGCTTTGGGAAAGCACTTCTGACTACTTTATTTCATGAAAAATTCTTCTCCTTGCAGAGAGATTGGAAAACTTGTGTGAAGCTACTGCTTCTCTAGTGAATTCTTTGTGTAAGCATCCATGGTGTGGCATCACGAAATACATTCTCTCTCGAGTGTGGGTATTCAAGCCTGTGCCCAGATACATAGCTGCTGGTTATTGCTAATGTTCTTACTAATATGTTTTATTACTAATTATTACTAATTTATTACTAATTATTACTAATAATTTTTATTAAGCTATCAACACATAATTGCCAAAGTTCAATGCATGCTTGTTATTCGTACATCTAGAGAAAGTCACTTTAAAGTACCAAGTAGCTTTAAAGATGTGGGCAAACTGGAAACAGGTTTTTGTAGTTTGTAGTGACAGACTTGCCCTAAAAATTTATTGCAGACAGGTTTGGAGGTAATTTTTTCAAGAGACACAGTAGCCTTCTTGCACCTGTAGTTATGGTGCCATGTTCTGAATTTTCTGACCAGTACCGCAGCAGTGACCCTGCTATTCACTACAGTTTGCGACCATGTGAGCAATTATAAAAGTGACCTGAATATGCCTATTTCCTCATGCTTTTTTGAAGAGCTGAGACTGGGAGCAAAAGCAGATGTTGTGACTGTTTTGAGAGCTCGATTTTTTCATGTTGTATGTTCCTTCAGTGGCTTTTCCTGTTGTTCACAGCCAAAGAGAAGTGCTGCTGCTGAATTCTGTTTCAGAAGGGTTAAGTAGAGCCACAATCTGGTAACTGTAAATACCATTTGTAGAATGATCTTTCTTGAATATTGTGGTCTTCTCAAAAGGTCATGTTAAAACTGAAATCCTTTTTTGTCTACTGTTTGCTGTCCAGTATACTTTGCCCTTTATAAATGAAGTGCTATGCAGAGTCTTAAATGTGTGTGATCACAGAACAGTGTGTAATGAGGTCTGGGGTTGTTACTGATATTTTATTAATCATATTTAGGTTTGTGTGCCCACAGAGCAGCTTTACATTTGTTCAATTCACTCTTTTATTCCCTTCGAGATTTTCTATTTGGTTTTCTATAAATTGCAAATAACTCACAGCAATGCATTCTTTGCAGAGGAACTAGCACCGTAAAGTTCTAATGCTGGCTGGATGGTTTGGTTGCTTCTGGGGTAGGAATAACACAAACCACCAAACCTAGTTATTAAAGGAGCGGTTTCTTTTGTCCTGTGGTGGCATGAGGCATCACAATGAGGCAGAAGGCCAGGTTTTGTTTCCAGCCTTGGGTCAGATGCTGTAAGTTGGCCAGGGCACAGGAGGATATTTTAGCACAAGGCTTTTGCTTGGCGGGCACTAAGGAACTTGTAGCTTACTTTGGCTGTTTCATGCTGCCAGATAACAGGATTTTTTCCTAGCTGGATGTTCACTGCTGCTTTGCTTGGTGCAGCTCTGTCCTGCCTGGTAACAGCTTCTTCTATTCTGGTCCTGTTTTTCTGCCAGCAACCACTTCTAGAGTGGTTTTCTGTAAATGGACAAACCCTTACAGTATTCGCTAGTTAAAGAATGCAAAATCTTTGTCATTAGTAACCTAAACCCCCCATTTGGAGTCTTGGCTTCAGCAACAAAAATCTTGTGGATTAACCACTTTCACCAGTGAGAGGCTTTCTGATGAGCTGTGGGAAGAAGTGTATGCTTGGCGGTAGGTCTACTGTAAACAGCTGGAATTTGCATGTGGTGAATTAGCACCAAATAAAATCCCCCTTTTTTTTGCGTAGTTATCCTTGCATACTCAAATGAATCTATTAAATGTTTGTGCAATAGAAATTGGTAAACCCACATCTTTACAATAAGCGGGTTTTGGTTGTGCACAGACAGATTTGTCTGCTCTGCTGGTGGCAGGGCCTGTGTGGGTGTAATGTGATGGTCTGTGACCTGGTGAAGAGACCACTCTGTTCCTGACTCCCCCATGGTGTGCAGGGATGCTCTCAGCTGGATTGAAGCACTGCAGCCCTTGGAAACCCTTGCTTCAACTCTGATTCTTCAACTATTTTACATTAACTTTGTTTGAGACCTGCTGTTTTGAATCCCACAAAGCTCCAAACATAAGCAGGTGTAAGATATACTGCATTTCTCCTTCACAGGCTTTTTAGTTGTTGGTTTTCTCTGAAGATTGTAAAAGCTAAAATGTTTCTGACAACTGCTTGAAGTCCTTATTCCTCTGAAGACGACAAGGGGGCTAATGGATTCCTTACAGCTGATGTTGCAGTTCTTTCTTCTTTGCAATTTAGGGTGAGATTTCTAAAAGCCTTTTTCAGTGGGAAGTCTAGTGATGTTTTCCAAAATGTCTGAGCAGGTGAGGCATCTAACTTCCAGTGATTTCTTTTCACCACTGAAATGCTTCTCAGATGTTGAAAGTATTTATGGAAGAGCCTGATTTGGGGGTCCTAGGTTTATTTAAATCTGGAATGTAATTTTCAAAAGAATGGGGAATATTAGAAGAGAACTGGCGTGGATTTTAATGACAAGTTCTCCTATCGCTCTTCAGTTCTTGAGAGAATGTGAAAGAAAATAAAAATTTTCGGCCTTTTCCTCCTCTGATTGCTGTTTATCTACTTTCCTGAACATAATCAGTTGCAGAAACAAAACTCTGCTCTTGCTGCTAATGAGTAATTTCAGACTGTAGCAATCTTAGCAGTCAGAAAAAGTACTGCCTCCTGATTTCTTCACTCTCCTGCTTCACTTTCTCTTGAGCCAGAAAGTGGCTCAACAGCTTACAGATCGATTTCTGGATGCTATCATGGTGTTAGTGTCAGAGATTGAGCAGGGCAAGTTAGGCACGCAAATAAGAGTTTTAAGTGCTTAAAAAAACCCTATGTGCATCCTTTGAGGAAGGCATGTGGGTGAAATAGGCTGCAGGGAAATACTTCATTGAGAGACAACTGATTTCAATGAGGCTCTGGATTCTAAAACCCAGTCAGGGTGCTTCTAGGAAAATGGCAGTGTCTGTGAAGAGTGAGATCTGTGATAAGCATTTAAATAGCTTACTTTAGAGTAGGAGACAGATGATACTTGGAGAATTTAATTTATTCAATACTAGAGAGATGAGATTTTTACAGTGGTAAATTTTCCTTTTAAAAAGGAGAGAGAATATGAGGTGGGAAGATGCTGTTAATTTCACATAAGTTCTTTTCCTGATACCGTCTTTTTTATTTCTTTAAACAAAAGCATTAATTGGAACTGAGGAAGAAGTCTTTCTCTTTCTTAGAGACTTGACATTTTATTTTTTGGCTAACACTGAAAGCTATTGTTGCCTAAGTTGACGCTAAACTGGCAAATCTGTGAACTGAAGCCAGTATTGTTACTTGGATCTAAATTTGTAAGGACATTCGGTTGTCTAAGAATAAGAGTTGAGAGTATAGTTTACCTCAAGGGCAGAGCTATACTCTAAAGATTATTTGTACAGGCTTACAGCTGAAAACGTTGCTTAGCTTATTGACACGTGACATTTAAAGTTGCATGCCGATGGAAGGGAAGAATAATGGCAAATGGTGATGAATATGTCAAATGATCATACAATAGGCACAGTCTTCACCCGCAGGCTCACTGCTTTTTGGCAAAAGGCAGAGCTTTTCCACAGTGGCAGCTAACATTACAAGGAGGAAAGCTTCCAGTGAAGACTGTGATTTTGAAAAATCACTTTTATTGTGTTTTTAGGGAATGAACTGCTTCAGTGATAGAGAAGACTGAGCTTGGCTAAGGCTGGTATCAGTTTGACTTAGAATTCACTTTAATTAGCATTATGAGAGCAGTACAAACCTGTGGGCACCTAGCTCAATTTGTACCTTATTTATATTGAAATTGGGAATTAAAATCTAAAAATCAGTCTAAATAATTAAATTAAATCAGTCTAAACAAAAGCCATGCCCATACAGCACTGATCTAAGCACAGCAGTTTCCTAAGGCTTGTTTGCCCACAAAACTTGATTTCTTTTAACTAATATTCCATGTAAATTTTTGGCTTCTGGCAGGGAAGGAGAGCCACTTTCTCTGCCTTCTGTGTGGAAGGAAGTTGTTCTGAAGAACTTGCTGGATCTGCTGAGGAACAGAGAGAGCAGTAGCAAAATTTGATATTTGACATGGCAGTAGGAAAGTCAGCACATGTTAAAGGATTTTAGATACCTTTTATAGAACTGATTTCAATCTGTGAATTAACAAGGACATCTTTCAACCGCAACTAGTGTATGCACCAGAGAAATTCGCAGGCTTTCCTGTCCTGTTTAGGAGTTGTCATGTCTATAAATTACCTAATTTAACTAAGTATTAGTCATAACATCTAAAAAAAAATATGGATTACATGTGGTAAAGGGATAAGTGAGAAAGTGCTGCCTAGTCTTCAGTGTCCAGCAGTCATAGTAGTGGTGGCTAGTTGGGATGGTGTTAACCCTTTTCCTTTTTGTCTTTTCTGTGAGCTGTTACTTCTTAGTTACAACCCTTGGCCTAAGTGTAGGTCTCCCCATGCTTCCCTGGGATAATGGAAGTGTAATGCTACAGCAGCACACAAAATAGTTCAGGTGAAACGCTTAAATCCACACACATCAACTTACTCTGTTCTCTTACTGTTCCCTGAGTTGTTACCATTCCTTTGCCTCTGGAAATGAAGTAACTCCCAAACAAAAATGACAAGGGACAGCTGTCAGAGTAAGGTGATCTGAAAGATTCTTCAAATCTTGGTTCATAAATACAGTACACTCTGTGTTTATGTAATTGTGTGGTAGCAGTTACAATAACTATACGTAGTGGAGTTTTTTGCATCTCATTTAAGATAACCCGTAATTCTTCTGACTGCGGTTTACGCTAGTTGTATATGTGGTTTACACTAGTTATATATAACAGTATCTGAACCTCACAGCATATCTATGAGCTAAGGAAGTGCTGTCCTTGAAATGCATTTGGGAAACAGACAGGGAAAATCTTCCTTGAATTGACTTCACAATAGTATTTTCCCAGATTTTTTCTTTGAATGTAATTTATTTCCAAACTGGACTGAATGAAGATATGATACAGTCTTTTTCTGTTCATAGGAAATCCAGCATCAGGTCACTGGAAAGGGGTGACAGCTTCCCAATGGATGAGAGCACTTAGCAGGGCTGTTCCGTCAGCAGGGAAGCCCCAACAGCCCATGAGGAACAGGGCAGGAGCAGAGGAGTCAGTCAAACACAAGAGAGAATTGGGAGGACAGAGAAACTCTAGAGCAGGACTGAAATCGAATGGACCAGAGGAAGAAGGGAATAAACTGCCTGGATATTGAGAAATTGCTTGTTATTCTGTTTCAGTAAGTAATTTCAGTAAATTCACACATTAAAAAAAAAAAAAATTAAAGTAGGGAGTAACTGCTTTAAATGCCAGTATAGGCAAAACTAGACTGAGGTTAACTGAGTCATGTGAGTGGTTTTATTTCTGAGTCAGGCAGTTGTACCAGTCCCACACAGAGGGAAACTTCTAGACTATATATAAAAATCTTCCTTATAAAAGCTGAATTTTTCAAACAGTGACTGAAAACACACATTAAATTTGTTGGGGGATCTTAGGTTAAGGTGTTTTGGTTATGTATTCTTTCAGGACATTGTACTAAAAAGTTGAGTAGAGTCGGAGCTAGCAGGTTTGTACAGGAAAAAAGCAGTGGCTTCTCTGGCACATGGTTTGTTTGCAAATATAATTACTGCCTGTCTAGTTTAGGATAGAGTAGAGAGACAGAAGTTGTGCCTGATGTTGTTAGTCATGGCAAAATAAAACAGATTTCACAGGAGAAGAGTAAGAAGGAAAAATATTTCAGGGCAGCAAAAGCAGCAACTAGATTTTAAGCATCTTGTTCTGCTCGAGTTTTGAAACTTTGTCTCAGTCAAGGGGTGTAGCCACTGCCATATTCTGGTGTCTACTCTCTCTCTTTTATTATCCAGCACTTCACATTCAGAGGCAGGTGCTGAGAAGAACTAACCTGAATATTGCATTTTGCTCTGTCAAGATCTGAATCCTTGTTTCTGCGGCTTGTTCTCTCTGCCTTAAAAGAAGACACAGAGATGGTCCTATGTAGGCCTAATCAATATCCTGCAGGATTTTTTTAGCCAGTTTTTTTAGCTGTAGGAAATTAGCCTAAATTCTAAGAGCTGCCTCTCCAAGTAAGTGTCTTGACCACCACTTAGTTGTGGAGTATGTTATTTTTCTTATTCTGTTGAAGATTTTGTCATTGTTACCTTTTCTCAGCACAGTGAACAGGACAGACTAGTTCTTGGGTGAGTTGCACTTCTGGTATGAGATGGAAATTTTTCTCCTAGCTCTGCTGATTCCTGTTGGTTTTCCATAGCTGAGAGGGATGAACAAACCTGTTGCTTGTTTGTGTTGGGTTTCTGGGAGGTGGGATAAGTGAGTGTATCAAAATGTGTCCTGCAGAATATAATTCATAGAAGGAAAACCTTATTATCCCAGACCACCTAAGCAGTAACTATTTTTGCAACCAAGCAGACGCTGTTTCTGTGGCTCAGTTGAAGTTGCAATTGTTGCACAAGGAGTGTGCCAGCCAGAGAGAAGACATCATTTAAAGCCTGTGGCCTGAAGGTACGAGTATTTACCTGGGAGGATGGGAAGCAGAATTTTAGTCCTTTCTTAGACCTGTCTGAAAGCTGGTGGTTAAAGAGGTTCATTTCCCATATTTCTGGCAGATACGTCCCTTTTCCTGGGGCTGCAGATGCTTGTTTGCTTGTGTGTTTTCTAAAGCTGATCTTTATATATATGAGGAGACTCACAGGGTAAATTCATACATTAATCCAGAAGTCCTCTTCCTGGTGTGTCATGGGGAAAAATGAATGCATTTGGGCACATTTTCTAGGTTTTTGGTGTCATGGTAGAACGTCTGTGTTTACAGCAGGCCACTTTCCTGTTAGAGCTGCTCTCCTTTTGGCTAACACCCCTCTTAGCCCAGTAGTTTTGTCACTGACCTGACTTAGGAGAAATGTGTTCCTGGCTGAGGGGCTTCTGGCTATATGTGGAGTTGTTTCCTTCCCCCATAATGTTCTACTTTGTATTAGATCCTTATGCTGGAGGAGAGGTTTCCTGGCATGTTCATCTTGTGAATGCAAGGGGAATAAACTGCAGTTGTGTTATTGGAGAGGTCAGTGGGCGTTTCTTAGTTTCTACAGTGTCCTTTATTTTCTGTCTTTCTTGCTTTAGCCTAATTAGCCACCATGTAGATCAGAGCAGGAGACCATCAGGAAACAGAATGGTTGCTTCAAAGCCTTGTGCGCTGTAGTGCTTTCAAAGGAGTGCTGGTGACTGACACTCTGGATTCTGCTGTCCTAGAGCCTGGAGCAAGGATTGAGTCCTTAAGGGCCTACATTTGCTGCCTGTTGACCTAATCATTGAACTGTCACATGCACAACTAACTTACTGCCTAGTCAAGGCCGAAACTACAGCAGAAGATAATTCTCTAGAGCTGGTAAGTTCCTATAAGCACAACTAGTGAATCTGTCATCACATTGTGTAAGAAGCCAAAGTTAGCCTGGAGCATTGTTCTTTTATGTAACAGGGAAAATGGCTCTGGTCCAGGTGATACAGAAGCCTGAGGAGCCAGACCATCCTGTGATGTTGGCCTGAATAGCTGTAAATAATCCTGGCTCAACCGCCCTGTTCTGTGTCTTTGCCCTCTGCTGTATTTTCGAGGAGGGGAGGGGGAAGGATGTGTATTTCCCAGCTATCAGGATATATCCTGTATTTATGAATGGGACTACCTGTACTGCGATATGTGCTGAGGTGGTTTTGGCGCATGCATAGAATGAGATATATGGAGGGAGACTGGGCTTATGGATGCTTATATGGAAGAGTCTGGATAATTAACTCAGCTATTAGGTAGGAGCATTTAAATCCTTAAAGACATTTTCCATTTGTGGAAAATACAGGGTAATCATCTTTCTCCTCAGGCACACAAGAGAGACAAGGTTAGATGCTGACTTCTGCCTAAATTGCACGTCAGGAATTTAGGAGTCGTTTTTGAGTGTCACCTGGAATAATTTATTTGGTGTCACGAGGATTTAAACCTAGCCTTACTGCCAGGGCAACACCATCATCACTAGGCCATTTTTACTAGCTCGTCTGTCTCCACTGACAACCTGGTGTGGTGCAGTGAAGGCCCAGGTCCATCTGCTCTTCAAGTCTTGCAGGAACAAACACTGATTAGCAGTGGGGAACAGGAGCAGGCACTGACCCAAGTTCCAGAGGCTACTCCAGGATAGCACTGTTACTCTGTTTCAGATACTCTCATGGGAGCATCCAAAGCCTTGCATATTAGTTAACCTTTCCCATAGTTGCTATATGCAAAAGGTCTTTGATCTATAAATGAGCCCAACACATGGTGCTTGTTCACTGTATGTTAAAAGCAGAGATGTTATTTTTAGCTCCTGAATTCTTTTTCTCCTTCACTGCTAGAGCTGAAAGACCTTTCATCCTTAAGACAAGCAGCTCTTCACTATCTAAGTGTATTTGGGACAGTGTGCTACATAAGGCTAACACCTCTGCTGGGGACATTTTTTTTGCAAAATGGGTAAGTGGCTTTTTAAATAGCCACTAAAAAAAGTCTAAATAAAGTAGTCATGTTTTAAAAAGTTTTAAAAAGAACTGTTATCTTTGGAACATGTAATTTACAGATCTCACTGCAGTAATCTTTGATTTAAAACAATTACTGCACTAAAGTATTTACTTTTTTTCCCTTTGGAAACAAAACCAAACCCTAAACCAAAAACCAGACAGGTTTCCAGCAAAGGCTGGGATAATTTAATGGAAATGTAGCCAAGTCTTGCAAAACTCTAGTATACAGTTGTAGTTCTCTGAGATCTTTTCTCCTGCCATCTGAGAGCATTCCCTTGACTGCTCACTTGTTTTTCTTTTTTTTAAACTGCTTTAAGTTTGCATATCAAGGTTTTGGTAGTGGGGGATGCTACAGGAGTGGCTTCTGTTAGAAGGTGCTAGAAGCTTTCCCCATGTCCAACAGAGCCAATGCTAGCCAGCTTCAGGATGCACCCAGTGCTGGCCAAGGCTGAGCCAATCAGCAATGGTGGTAGCACCTCTGTGATAATGTATTTAGGAAGGGAAAAAAAGTTGCTGTGTAAGTGCAGTGGCAACCAGAGAAGAGAGGAGTAAGAGTTTGTAAGAGAAGCAACTCTGTAGACACCAGGGTCAGTGAAGAAAGGGCAGGTGCTCCAGGAGCCACAGTAGAGATTGCCCTGAGTTGCAGTGAAGACCACGGTGAGGCAGGCTGTCCACCTGCAGCCCAGGGAGGTCCGTGGTGGAGCAGAGTCCACCTGCAGTCCGTGGGGGACCTCATCCCAGTGCAGGCAGATGCCTGAATAAGGCTGTGATCTTGTGGGAAGCCCACACTGGAGCAGGCTCCCAGCAGGACCTGTGGAAAGAGGAGTGCCTGCTGGAGCAGGTCTGCTGGCAGGACTCGTGACTCCGTGGGGACACACACTGGAGCAGTCTGTTCCTGAAGGATCTTGCCCAGTGGAAGGGACCCATGCTGGAGCAGAACTGCAGCCCGTGGGAAGGACTCTCCCATGGGAGAGGCCCCCAGCTAGAGAAGGGTAGAGTGGGGAGAGCCCTCCCCCTGTGAGGAGGAGGTGGCAGAAACAACGTGATGAACTGACCACAACCCCCGTTCCCCGTCCCCCTTTGCCATTTCAGGGGAGATAGAGAACTCAGGATTAAAGTTAAGCCCAAAAAGAAGGAAGGAGTGGGGGGAAGGTATTTTTAAGATTTGGTTTCATTTCTCATTATCGTACTCTCATTTGATTGGTAGTAAATTAAACCTATTTCCCCAAGTTGGGTCTGTTTTGCCTGTAACAGTAATTGCTGAGTGATCTTCCTGTCCTTATCTTGATCTACAAGCCTTTTTTTATATTTTCTTTTCCCTGTCCAGCTGAGGGGGAATGATACAGCAGCTTTGGTGGGCACCTGGCATCCAGACAGCATCAACCAACCACACTAATGCAATCACTAGTTGCTAGAAATACATATTAAAAACACTACAATGCTGGTTACGTTCTTACAATTGGGTTTGTGTGCAGTGCATGCTGGTTTGAGAGGAAGCTGTTTTGTAACATTTTTGATTATGAAATTTCTAATGCAACAGAGTTTAAGGGTCAGTTATAAACAATCTAATCACAAAGCTTCCTTAGGCAGTAACTCACCCATGTCATTTCTTGTAGCTCAAGCTTGACTCAGTCCAGTCTCACACCAAACAAGATTCAGGAGCTAGAATACAAGGTATGCTGATTCATTGTACAATTCATATTTCCTTTGCAGTGCTCACAAACGATTGGAATAGTTTGTCTGTGGCTTGTGTTTTTTCTCCTTTGGAAGTCCTTTAGTAGAAGTCAGGAAGCTGTGTGTGTTTTTCAAAGCTGTGGAATACCAGTCCTTGAAGAAAACGGGAAAGGTGTCAGAGAAGTTACTGGTAGCGTTTGAGGCTTGAAAGACTCAAACACTTGCATTTTCAGTTTTGAAGCGTGCAGAGGAGCTGCTCCCTATTGCAGGAACATCTCATGGGCACCACTGGCAGTAGGCAGGCCGTGCCAGCTCTCTGGATCTGACACCATGAAACCAGGCCATCCACAGCCAGTTCTGCAGCCACCTCCAGTCCCTGACTGCATAGTAATTTATACAGCTATAAGTACTTAAACTGCGGGCTCCTACCACTTGAGTGGGCATGGACTGCATCCAGAAAGGAGATCCGTATTCCTAATCATCAGCATAAAACCACTGCTGCATTCACAAAGATTATAGTAGGAAACTGAAGATATAGGGAGGGATCATAGACCCTGGTACTTCCACTTGTGCCGAATCAAACCAAGAAGCGTAAGGTTGCACTGAGCCTGTCCATCCCTTACTCCTGATATGAAAACAAGAGGCTTCTGCTCACTTTAAGAAGGAAGTCATCCAAACTGACTCCAGGTGAGCAAACAGACGAACAGACACATTGCATTTCCTACAAGGGAAGACTGAGCCAAAAGTCTTCAGCTTTAGAAGTGACTATGTCTTCCTGGGCTTGCTTATACCTTCGAGGGATCCTGGCGCAAGCCATTCTCATTTTTTTAAGTCAGACAATTGACTTCAGTTTTATTACAAAGCTTTTATTAAAAAACAAATGCTCAGCACATAAACTCAAACTGGAATGACAAAAAAAAAAAACCAAACAAAACGGTTGACAGTATTTTTGGCAAAGGCTGTGCCTTACTATTTTAAAAAATGAGTACATCAATGCTCATTTCAACAACTGGCATAAAATCCCACTAACAGGCTAACAAAAACGGATACAAATACAGAACAATCGAAGTAATAATTCAAGTGCTGGGCTTTTTACAAGGAGAAGGGGAATGGGTGAGAAGAACTCACTGCAGTCAGATTTGCTGGATGTATTGCTTATGTTTACAGAGTACATGATGCGAGACTGACGTGTCTACTGACCAGCTGACTGTTGTTACATTTATTTAGTTCTATGGGACACTGCATTATATAGACTGAGAGGCCACTATTTGTTACAAATAGTTTAACAAAAAAGCCACCTTTTTTTTCCATACAGGATTTTCCTCTGGAAGAAAAAAAAAAACAAACCAAACCCATTTATTTAAAAAGTATTTTGGATTTCTGACACTTGTTTAAAAGCTCATACCTAGTAAAATATACACCAAAGAAATTACAAACTAAAAGTTAAAATATAAAAGCATTCAAGTTTCTTAAAAAAGCTAAAATCAAAATTGATCCTGTCGCACCATTAAATAAAAAGAAGGTTGAGTGTGTCATCCTAGTCCAGGCAAATTCCATTCCTCGATGTGCTGTATGGGGCAGCTGTGGTCTACGTTACTCTGTTGGCTGAAGCAGGCAGAGACAGCCACGCTACTTCGCTGACTCGATATGGACACAGATGAGACAGGGGCTTAAGAGTGCAAGGCAGAGGTGGAGTGAAGACAAAAGCTGCTCTGCTGACCCAGGAACTCATTTGCTCTATTTATATCGGGGCTGGACCTTGTGATAGTGAAGAATTTTGGCAGTGATTGTCTTTATGATTCAGTGTCTCTAGCAGTGACATCAGGGTGAATGACATCCTAGACAGACTCCTTGGGGATGGTCTGTGTGGATGAAGGACACACCTAGGGTTTAACAAGCTTCCATCTCCAGAAGGGGTCCTGGTGTCGCCGCCTTTGCTTTGCAAGTTGAGAAAGCATTTCTTTTCCCACCTACAGGGAGGGGAAGAGAGAAAGAGCGTGATGAAGACAATACCAAGGTGGTTTTTTGTTCTTTTTTTTTAAATCCTCGAACAAAGCTGGTGATGGGTCACCGTAACTCTATGACGCAACTGTGTTAGTGGAACGTGTGCTTGCAATGTCAAAATTAAATGCAGAGTATTCCTACTCGCTCTTGCTTAAAGTTTGCAAGATTATTTATGGAGACTACTTTAGATTGTAAATACAAGTCCACCCCAAGTAGAAAGGTGGGGTTTAAGCCATTTAGACATTCAACATATTACAGAAGTTAATTTCCTTTTGTAGTGAATTTCATTTATCTACATTTGACACACATTCTGCTATAAAAGTAGCCATCCTCAAGCTTTGGTGCTACAGTGGTTGAAGTCAATTAAATCTCTACTTCAGAGCCTGAAGCTCTACTCCTTGCAGAAACAAAGAAATGCTGTGTTCTGTAAGCAGCTGGGTAGAGGAATATGGTGGGTGAGCACTGGCCCTACTATGCGTCCACACGACTGGGGAGGATGCGTTGTGCTCTTTAGTAGGGTAGGGAACATCTTCCAGTTGCGTAACAGCCATGGGCCTCTTACCTAACAGTAAAGTTCACTAGGATCTTGGAAGGATTTATGTTCTTATAGCACGTGAAAAGGCCAACAGTGCAAGCCTTAAAGGTATGGCTCAGCCAGAGAGGAACAGTTCATCATTAGGTCTCTGGGTTACATCAGCTGACTTGCGCAATCGCTAACTCAACCATTACCCGTGCCCTTCTGACCCAGACAACTAGGTTATAACAGGGACTCCACCCAAAGACTGTCTAATGAGTCAGGCGTTCTTCCACAGACGGACATATGCTCTCCAGTAATGGTCTCGAGATTATTGGTATCTCAGAAAATCTGTGTTAACCTCTAGGCTTCCAGGTAGTACTCAGCTGCCAAGCAAACAGAGGGCTGAACGAGCAGAGCTTTTGACAACAACCAGTATTTGCACAGGAATGCAGTCTGGTAGAGAAGGCGAGTGAGTTTTCACCATAAGAAACAGAAAATGCCTAGTCACACAGAGAAAATACACTGCCAGCACTTTGAATCATGCAAGGCAAGACAGAACAAGTTTAGGAAGAGATGCTTTAAACCATAAGTCAAATTTCTATTAGACTAATCATAATAGATAAACTGCATGAGCCATTGTGCCCATACTGGTTGAGTATAGCTCTTGAGTAAGGAGTTACACAGGATAATGTACTCCAGGGTTGAAAGCCTCCAAAACTGAGGCTCTGAGTTTTGGGTTTGATTTTAGTGGGCGCAAGATGAGGGCCCAACGTCTTGCTAAACAAGTTGACTCCGTCAGAGGCCACCCACACGGCCATTGTTTTAATGGAAAGTTGAGGACACTGAAAAAGTTTAGCTGCAGACTAAGTAAGATTGAACAAGCACAAATTCGTATCCTACTGTCCCGTATAGCTTTAATTTGAAGGATACTCTCCCCTCCCCCTAGATATCACCATTCCTAATACATAAATGAATATTTTTCACCTGCTGCTAGTAGCCACAAAAGGACATTTCAAGTCACTGTGGCCTCTTAAACAGCACAGCTGAAAGTCCACTGGCGAACCAGTCATTTCAATAGTGGTGGTCTGTGTTGACTAATTCAGTTCCTATTTCCTCATAAAACCAGCCCAAGTCCCAACTAAAAAAAGCCTTCCTGCCTTCTTTTTTTTTTTTTTTAAGTAGCACAGTGCTCTGTAACACATGCGGATCAAAGAGCTGTGAAGGGCTCTACCTTTCCAAGGAGCACGAACGAGAGCCCAAGCAAACAGGAGAGGAACACTGGGGAGAGCACCCTGCAGCTTTATATTTATTTTGTGCCTTTTCATCCCGGATTTTCAAAGGTTTGGTCCAGGTTGCTCTTCCTGGGAAGGTTTTCCTCTCAGTCTTACATGAAAACATTCAGCTTCCTGTTGAGGAATGGCCCTGAGGCGCCAGGCCAGTAGTTCACAGCAGCCTGATACAAGCGCTTCGATTCAGAGCTACTCCCCATTAGCAGCCAGGAATGTCTACTTCACCGAAGGAAATGAAATGCTCTTCTGTTGAGATGGTTCCCTGCCTCCTCCCCCCTTCCCTTACCAGCAAGCTGTCTTTGAAGTCAGGAGGTTAAAATAACGACTGCGGCCTTGCTCTGGCCCTCAGCTTTTTCTAACAGTGGCCAACACTTCTTTCTCAATCCAAAGGCAGCTTTCACAGGGCCTGCCTCCTTTCTGTAGCCCCTTTCGGCACCTAAATTGTATCCCCTTCCAATAGAGAGGCCGCAGATAGTACTGTAATTCTGCAAGGGGACAGGCACAGTGAAGCCCCAAATATTTTTATTTCTCAGTAAACGCTGCAGTACAGAAAATTACACAGTAGCGATCCTGAAAACAGCATCTAGAACCCAGCCTTTCCCCAGCTGCACATTAAGGCTACACACTGGAAACTGCTTCCACTGCTGATAAACTAAATAATACCTAAAAAATATGAGCGACGATGGTGTTGCCTTACAGATATAAAACAGGTCAAATCAGGATTCTTTTCAAGAAACCACAGGCATGTGCTAAGGAGACTGAAGACTTCCCACATCTAAGGCTTCACTGGGGGGCTGTAGCTGAAGTCTGGCCAAGCGAGGCATGCCCTAGCAAAGCCCAATCCACAAGTGAAGTCGGCGCAAAGACTGCAATTACAGCTCCCTGGCTGTGGTTAGGCTTCAAAGAAAGTGCTGCAAGTCACATTTTACATATGTGAAGTCTTGAGCCTGAGCCACAATAGGAGGCACTGTCTGTGCCATTTGCAGTGTACATCTGACTGCAGGAGAGGAAAAAAACCACCAAGAAACCACACCTCAAGAAAGAAACAGAAATAAAATTCAACAATAACTCAGCATAAAAAGAAAAGCCTTACTACTGAAGTGATAAAACTGTGTTTTGGGAATCACTACAGTGAAACTAAAGCCTCCTAACAAGCCTGGGCTCAATGGCTTGGAGCAAGAGCATCAGAGGGAGATCAGAAGTCTTGCCCATGCTTGGAAATGAGACGGATTGAAGGGTTAGTTTGCGAGGGCCTTATCTCAGTTTTTCTAGAACAAGGAGGAGGATTATGCAGTTTCATCCAGGTCATTCTAATTGGAAGAGGTTATAGAAGAAAATCAAGAGTGTCTGGGTCAGTACAGGATAAGAGATAGCTAACCCTTTGCAGAAGGCAAGAGAAAGTTAAAATTTTAAACTAGGTACTTTTTTTTCTCTGCCTCTCCCTATCACAAGTTGTTTTCATACAGTTCTAAAAAATGACAAGACTACATATAACAACAGTTTAAAAAAAAGTCAGTCTCCAAACCTGGCTTTTAATCCAGTACTTCAAACAACATGGTAAACTTGGGGACCCGGCAGCTGAAGCCATCATTTTCTTTTGAAGTCCAAACCGAACACGTTTGACTTACTGCCGGGGTTTATCCAATACTCCAAAAACTTGGGTATGCAAAACCAGGTCATTATTTATCAGAAAGGTTCACACTGTTTGTGAAGCCCCTTTGTATTTTCTTTAGCGGCCGAGCTGGAGAGAGTTTCAGGCACAAGCGGATAGATGCCGGCCCTGCAGTCTGCTCCTCTTCCTGCCCAGCTGTGCCATGGTTTGTGAGGTTAGCCTAAACCAGATCCTTGAAATGTTCTGGGCAAACAAAAACAAACACTCCACAACCTTTATGTTTCTAAACAAAAACACGCCTCCCAACAAAACCCCAGTCGTTTTAGTAATCCGATTTGCTGCAGGGTCCCACATGCTGTTACAGCACATGGATAGAGGGACCTACCGGAGACAGGAAAAAGCCCTTTCTGCAAGAGCTGGATACCAGCAGGCAGCAGAGGAAACCTTTTAAACTGCCTTTGTTGCCAAAGAAATTACATGAAGTTGTACCCTAAAACTGTAACAGATACTGCCACATCGAAGCTATTTCAGTGGTAATTTTTTCTTTTTGTTTTTTTTTCCTTGCCGCTGTTGGCTTCAGCCCATTGCTGGTAACTGTGAACTGAGCCTCAAGTAACAAATTACTCACTGGTGTTTTGGATGCCCTGAAGTAGCTACTCCTGAAAATATCTCTCCATTGACTACAGGTAGAGTCTGGTGTCCTGTCCTCTTATTTTGGCCTAAAGTAGATGCATTAGGTGAACAGTTGAAATACCTCCCCCCTTTCACCCCTCGCCATGAGTCAGAGACCCTTTCCAGAGCAGGTTAGCATCAGCATGGGAAACACCCAGGTATTTGAGGGCTCCCACGTCATGCAGCTGAAGTCAGGTGATGCCAAAACAGGTGTGGCTCTTATCAGAGGCCCCCAGCGTAGGCAGCATGAAACTAGAAGCCCTATCACTGCACTACAATCTTTAAAATGATCCTACTGGAAGACCACAACGTGTTTTTCCTGTTGGGGTGGGAGGGGAGAGAGGTTTCATGTTTATGATAAAAAACAGATTACCTCTAGACAGCTGTCTCTAGCGGCTTCTGGAAGAAGACTAATATACTAAAAGTGATCTGCAAGGGAGAAAGAATAGGTTTGTCCCCTTTTTCTATCTTGATGGCATATAATAAATATTCAGAAGACTATTTTTAAAATTATGTATTTTTTAGACTGAGAGCTGTGACAATACATCTGTTCTGAAGTAGCAGTTTCAGTGGCCTTAGTTTTCACCTGCTGTAACAGAAAAGACATGAGGTACTGCTGAAGTAGTAAGTGAAAAGTCTTTCAAAAGAAAGAAATAACATTTCCTTTCTCTATTATCTTTTCTGCCACAATTAAACATAGATTAGAATTTACACTGTACTTTGAAATACAATCGCAACATTTAAATCTTATAGTACATGGAATAATTTAAACAGTTGCTTTCAGGCAACCGAAGGAAAGTCAGATGTAACTCGAATATCTTCCTGAGCTTCATCAAGTCCTCTTCTACACAAATATGTCCACAAAGCAACACTACCAGTGTAAGACAGCAGTAAGAAACCACTAGAGAACTCAAACACACCAACTTCACTTTGATGCAATTAAGTCATCTCAGCAAAAAATCTACTGGTCTGAAATACATAACAGGTTTGTGTATTTCAAAAGACACACATATAGGAAGAAACCAAACTGTTTATCAAATGTAGTCTCACCTAGTGTCAAGGCGAATGCACACATGATAGAAGTAATTATATGTAGTTATTTTGGCAGTAACGTTTTACGTCAGGCAATTTCAGGTATCGTAGGGATGAAGGATAGAGGGCTCCCAAAATTCCTGAGTTTAACTTAATATTAATGAGGAAACATGTATCTTACTTTTGCAAGGAGGAAACAACTTCAGAAATTATGTCGTTGGTATTAAGCCTCCTTGCTTCTCTTACCCCGGATACTGCTCTACTACTGTGGCAAGAACACTAATTCAGCGAGATGGTTCCTCGTGGCACTACACCCCAATGACACCTTCACTGCACAAATGCTTCCAAAATTTGCTCCCACTGCTGGAACCAAAGGCAGAAAGCAAATTTAGGCATTTTGTTTTTTATTTTGTCTTCAGGATAGCTGGGTTTGTATTCAGGTATATCAGAAGACCTCTTCAATCACAATCTCTTAAGAGTCAGACAGAAACAAAACCCAGTTGCTAAGCTTTGACAGAACTGCATTTGAACACAATTCTGTTGCAATTAGAGGGCAAATTTCACCCAAGCTTATCTCCAGAGAAAAATGAGAAATACTTTGACAATGTCATAACAGCTTGCTTTCTAGATGTTCAGGAATACAGTATCAATTTCTCATTTTGAAATTTTTCAGGCAAATACACTAAAAAATGAAAATGCAATACAGACCTGAGATAAGCACCGAAGTGCTGAGGTTTTCTTCCAATTGGTAGTGAAACCATATCAAAATGTTACTTTTTCGTTATGAAACAGTTTGTTTCTACAGAGTTTTTCTCATGACCTTAGAATTCTCAGTCAGTTGGCGAGTTTACTAAATGCATGAAAATACACCGTTTTCACCCAGAGAAGAATGGTGCACCAGCCGTCAACTCCCTGTCCCCACCCTGTCCCACAGGAAGAGTTAGAACAATAGTTGTTCCCACTGTTCCTTCATTCTAGCTACTGCTAACACCTCAGAAATGAAACACTATGGGTTGTTGTGGGGTTTTTTTAATCACTTTTAAATGTGGCTGAATTCAAACTTCATTAGGCATCTCTGACAAAATAAACTAGTTCTAGACATTGGCCTGCTGAATTATCTACTTTTGCCCTTTGTCTGTTTAAAATACAAAACGTTACAAGTCAGCTTCATTATTGACTGTGCTACAACCTTTGGTTGCAAAAAAACTAAAGTCTTCTTAAATACTTACAAAAGGTTCTTGTTTCCCTAATCCCGTATCTATGCTGATTGCCTAGCTGAAAGTGTTCTGTTAGTTTTTTATTTAGAAAACCTACGCTTGGCCCCTACCCTGATTTACCCTTATCCCTCACTTAGTCTCTGATTGCACCCAAAATAGCTTTTATACCCTTCCTTCCTTCCTTCCTGCACTTCACAAGTCTCCTCTGCCAGGCTGCTGAAAGAAACTGGGGAACTCTGTCTGCTTTGCCACATCTCTCCCAGCAGGTGTCAGTGCCCTTCTGTACCTGCCACCAAAACTGCAGGCGGCTTTGTGTCAGGTCCGCTCTTTTAGACATTTCTCTTGATGACGGAGAGCCTGGAAAAAAAGGTTTTCTATCTTTCACTCCGGCAAGAGCAATGTCAGGTCAGCGTTAAGTTGCAGGAGGGGATCTGTCTGAGGGCTATACCCTTTGTCTTTGGGAATTTCTATGCCTGTCTGAAAAAGGCTGAAGTTAAACAAAGTACTCAATAATACAAATACTTCAATCCAATAAATTATCTTCTATTCATTTTGTCCCTCTTGCCTATGCTGAAGGCCACCATTCATTAGCAAAACAGGGAATAGGGAAACATGAGTCACACAGAAACCACAATTTTTAAAGCAAATCAGGACATGGTTCTGCACCCCCATCACACACCAAATCTCACACAACAACTTTCTAGGCTCTTTTTAAAGCTTCTGAGCAGTCAAGGAGTATGAAAAGGGGTGGAGCAATTGTTTCATTTTCGGCTACTCCAACAGCAATTTCAAGAGCACAGGACAAGCCAGGTTAGAAAACACGTGCCTCAGAAAGCAAGGGACCACCATCCTCTTTGCATCTCCTTTCTAGGATGCTGGCCAGAAACCCATGGTCAACCATGATCACAGTGATCAGACGGTACTTTTCCACAGTATTCTGGCTGCAGATTGGTCCACTTTATAGTCTGCTTTCACAACCTCACTCCATTTTACTTCTAAGTAATATGGAAAATATAATCCTGTCATAGATTGTTACAACACTATCCAAAAATCACTTCTGCACTGAAATTTGGCTCTAATTTCCATGTAGAAAGTTCAAAAGGTTGTAGATAATTAATCGTTTTAACAGTTTTAATCGAATCCTTTTAAGTGATTCTGATTGTAAATAATTTTGTTGAATTTTCTCATTTTTGAGAGCTTTGCTGATCTAAATGCTAATTGTCATGGAATTCTGCAAGACACAAATACACTTCTCACAGGTTTTCAAACATCTATTACACTTCTCTATCACTCTAAATGTTTAGCCCTTGAAGACATACCAAAACACAATGTTAAATTGTGTAGCTTCTAAGGACTTCCCTGTTGCATCCTGCCATATGTCAAATGATGTACCTTTTACAATTACTGTACGTAGCAAATCCTAAGAAGTTAACTATTTCCATGTTGTGGAACAATCAGGAGGTATTTTTGTTACACGCTTCTATTTCCTTGCTAGTTTCAAAATACTCATGAGATGCTAAACCCCAGCTTTTTTCCTTCCAAAAGTCAAACTGGACAGGAAATCAGGAATCTCCACATCTGACACAGAATTGCTCCCATTTACAAGTCTTCTACAAGGTTGTGCTTAAGATAACAAGAAAAAACCCACCTTTCTGAAAGGTGCTCAGCAGATGATCTCTGCATTGTCCTTAATCTTAGCTTTCCTCACCTCCCCTCCCTCCTGGCCTCTCCCAAACTCATCTTTAGCATTATCAGGTCTTACGAAACTCTTGATTAATTTCAAAAGGACATAAGAAATACAACTTATTTGTTCAACAAATAAAAGTTATTTCAAACATCCTGTTGGGCCATGTCAACTGAAAATAAAATCCTGCCTGGGGTCAGTTCCGCAACTATTAAAGAATAGTGACACGCTTTGCAGCACCTCAAGATAATTTAGCAAAGGCTGGAGCACCAGGTCACAGTATTTCTAAAGCGGTCTAATATTAAAGTGTTTTACAAATTGGCCATTCAGCAGGCTGGAGGAGATCACAGAACTCAGCTAAGTTGTAAGTAGTGAGACCATAAGAATCCTCCTGCTCTGGACAACCCCAGAAAGAGGAGCAACTTAATGCTACCACCTTTTCACTGCTTAAATGATGGTCAAGCCTAAAAGCAGATTAGATTTCCACCTTAAAAACTGGTTACATGTTGAAGTGTTCATGGACACAAAAAAACAACCACCCCACACCCAAAACTTTCACAGTATCTTAAATCATTTCTGTTTGCCTGTCTCTTCCGTTACTTTCCTCTGAACATCCCACCACACAACCCTCCCACCATTTCATCCTTCTCACTTACATCACCGTAATTACAGCCCTGGCTGATCTCCTTTGTGCTGATCTCAAGATTCTTTCTTTGGTCTTGCCACCTACTCATTTCTGATTCTTCTCAGATAACAGAACCCTAGTCTCCTTCCCAGACCTCCCACCCTCCTTCCCCCTCTTCCTTGCACCATCCGTACGAGTAAGAAAGCTAGTGTTTTCCTGTCTTCAAGAGCTCTTTGCGGCACTCACTGAAAGGCATTCCCCAAACTTATTATCTCCATCCAGTAAAGACTTCAACAGCTCTGCTGTGGGCCTGGTAAGATATTACGCTCGTGGGCATAACAGTCTTTGGATTAGGCTTGTGAAGGGCAACTTAACCCTCAGAAGTTTACTTTGAAGTCTGTCTGGTTCAGGTTCCTAAATCATTCTGTGCATTTACTGCCAGCTAGAGCACATCTGTATGTGCTCTCCAGTGGAAAGCATTCACTCGGCACGCAGCACTGAAGTGAGGCTGCCTACGTGCGCATATATGGAGTCAACAGCACAGTCCTCCTTCAGTGGAAGAAGATACTTGCTGTTCTCATACATTTTTATAAATTGCATGACAGAGAGATGGGTATTACTGATGGTTTCCACACTATTACAAAGCTTAAGGGGAAGGAAGGAATGAAGAAATGAGTGTAAGAGTGAAAGAGAGAAAACCCACAGACTCAGAACATTCATTGTCCTCTATTTCAACTCATCCTCTACTATGGAAAATGGAACAACAAAAAGTAGTTCAGTGTAGGCTAGACAGTCATCCTTAGATATCGAGGCATCCAAGAAACCAAGTATCCATCAGTTTTTAACTGTCACTTGAACCTTAGTTGTATGCCAATCCCAACGGAGTGTTCTGCGTCAATTCAGGTAAAATTATGTGTGTTTTGCTTACTGGTACTGTGTTAACTTCAGTGGGAAACGTACAACAATCGTGGACCTGGGTAACTAAGACAAAATACCAATTATGTAAGCCAAGGTTAAAGAAGCTGCCTTTTTTTTTAAAAAAAAAAGGTATAATACTTTCGGCAACCACTGTAATTAACGACGCTTTACAGTTCTGTTTGTTGTGTAGGCTACAGAACACAAATGCTGCAATCCACATCTAAAATCAGCATGACTCAGGCATATTGCAAAGGGCAAGATTGTCTGCTTGCCTGAAAAACTTATGCTTGGCAGGAACAAAAAAAGAGCACGCATTTTGCCTTTTCACTTTACTTCAGCTTTAAAAAAACCCCATGCAGTCCAAAGTCTTAGACCCAACCAAGTTTAGACTAACCAGCATAATGGCATAAAGATAGAAGACACTTGAACCACACTGACTGACGACTGGCACAGGGAGCAAACTTAACTGGGCTTTCTCTGGCTGCAAGTCCAAGCAGAGCGAGGAGCTAACAGGAGGCTGCTTTGCTGAGCACTCTGAGTGCCAAGAGATTGTGCGGCCAAACAAGGCAGAGAGTGAGAGGACAAAGCCCATTCCTGGGCTTTCTATTATAACACATTGCTGAGTTCAGAAAGTGCTATTTTTTAAACAGCACAGAAGCAACTATTACGTCAAATGAATTCCACTCCTACTAGGCAATGCATCACATAGAGAGGAGCAGGAGGACCAGCCTTTCAGCACCAACACTGAGAAATGAGGATCTCGCTGTGGTACAGTGTGCACTCACGAGCAGACTAGATGGTGTTACTGGATAAGTGTAATCACTGGTCATTCCACCTTCTGTGCAGATGATGTGATATGAAGACAGGAATACGACGCTCGAAATGCAACAAGAAAACCAACTGCACCACCCATGAAATACCACTGTAGCATCGAGGGAAATATTCTTGATATAACTGAATACAGTCTCATTTTCTTTGAAGATGTTTTGTTAGTGTACAGGTGAATGAATTTTTAAAAAGTCTACCCAGCCAGCATCTTGTAGAGGTCAGCACATAAAATGTGCTCTGAAGCCAGCTTCTAACCTGCTCTTATGAGCTATGACAGTCTGCTGGCTGGAAGGGTTTGCACTGCTTAATAAACCCATCTCTGTGCTTCACAGGCAGACTTGCAGCACGTCAGTGAGGTATGGTCAATTTGAAAATATTAAGGTTAAGTAGTGAACACCTAATAGATAGCCGGTATAAAAACCATCAGTAGTCAAAGTAACATTAGCTTTGGGATATGATACTTCTGTAATTTTTTGCTAAATTAATATTATTGCATAAAATTTATAAGAAAGCTTATTTTACAATTCAGTTTTATCATCAGGAAAGCTTTAGAGATGTTCTTACCATGCTTCAGATGTAGGCAGCTGTCATTCTGGGGCCTGTACCTGTAGAAGATTGTTTTCCTTTAACAAATTTTTGTTACAGCTTTTTTGCACATTCCAAATAAGTTTGTTTGCTATAACAGTACATGGATTTTTTTAGTGTATTTTCGGTTTTGTTGTTTGTTTTTTTTTATGGTTCTTATACCAGCCATTTTTGTTGGGGAAACCAGGGTATTTCTTTGTATATATTTTAAGGCAAAGTGGAGACCTCACTGATGCTTTTAGCCAACCTACTAGACAGTTGTTAGTGTACAAAGAAATGTAAAATACAGTGATAAAAAATATGGTGGGTATAAAAAAGGTCAACATAAAGTTTCCAGTGTCCAATAATCCCACACAGTATTTGAGTCCTAGTTACGTCTAAGGATGATACAACATCAATTCAGGAGAAAAGCAAAGGTAAAGAAAGGATAGGCATTGCAGGAATGTGTAAGTTCAGCCAAAGATGTTGATGTAGTCAGGACTGCTGTATGGAGAGGCGTAAGGGAAAGGAGACATACATTTGTGTGCATTTTCACAAGCTTGCATTCAAAGCAAAGTATCTTATAACATCTATCAGAAGCAAGTGTTAGAGAAAAGCATGTAGAAGTTAAATAGTGCAGGCTCTGGTATCTAAAATATACCTGAGGTGAATGGTAAGTAACAGTTGGTCATGGCCTACCTGATGCTGATTCCTGCAACTTTTCTCTCTTCCTCTTCTTTTTCTTCCCCTGAAAAACAGGCAATTTTACCATACCGCTACATGCACAGAACTTTTTTTTGTCACTCCCCCACCTCACAGCATAGGAAGGAAAACCATCTGGACACTGAGAAGGCAGTTGGGAAGAAAAACAATTGGTTTTGGGGTAGCTAAAACCTTTTCTAATCCACTTCCAACTGTTTCAATGGTTACAAGGTTTGGTCTCAGCATCTATGGAGAAATATGCACATAAGCAACACACATTTTTATATCCACATGGAATTACAATTTCTGGCAGTTTTTCAACAAGCACTGGCAGCCGCAAGCATCTAAAAGACTTCTCACGCTTAATAATGTGGTGACACATATGTTGATATCATAATTTATGGTTCTTATAAGAACTCTTCACACATTCAGATACTTTCACTGTCATACATGGCAACAGCAGACAGGGTGTTGAAAGTACCGAGGATGACCACGACTTGTCCCCAGGGTGCAAACCAGCCAACTAAAACTGTTCTGATAATGCCCGTACCTTAACAAAAGCCAGTCTCATGTGTCTGTGCAATCATCAAATAGCAGGCTGCTGTACAGTGGGGCACCCTGAATGTGACCGAGGCGCGGGACAGGAATGGGCAGCAGGCAGCTGTCTTTGTTGGACACCAGCGTGCTGGTGCAGGCTCATCGTGCCTTCTGCCGCGCCCCCGTCTATGGAAGAGGCCAGAGCCCTCAGGTTCACTCAGTCCTCCAGGAAACAATGGTCAGTTTAGACCCCCAATTTTAAACCTCCGTTGTCTTGCATCACCCTATTTAGCACTTTGATATTCCTCCATATGACTTCTCTTTACTGTTCTGTATTGCCAAAGTGGTGTTTTGTTCTTGTTGTTTTGTGGGTTTTTGTTAAAAAAAATCATATCCCTTTATATTTTATATATTT
>NW_009717258.1:0-36161 GCF_000703405.1 Apaloderma vittatum | reverse complement strand
AAAGGGGACGGAGACCCGTGAGCTGACGTTTACAGCTGGCACACTAAACGTCTCCCGTTGCTTATCGAAAGCAATTCTGAGCGAGCGGGTCTTTGCGCTATGTAATTTTGCCTCTGAAATTCATCCTACGTTAAAAAAAAAATAATCCAGTGAGATGACGACCTTGGTTATGTATCTGTTAATTTCACCGTGGATGGGTATTTAAAAGGTGAAGAGTAGTGCACAGAAGTTAGGGGAAAATCTCTGACTCGCTTCTCTCATTGCTGCACGTGCCAGTATTACGTGTATGGAGCATTCGAGGGCCTTCGCAGGAAAATTTAAAGCCACTACCAGCTCTCCTTTCAAAGTGGCTTAGTGATAAAGCCCCACATGATCTTTGTAATGTATTTTATTAAATAGTCTCATTTTTTTATGCATTTTTATCTCCAGACTGCTAGACTGCAGAAATTCTGGGAAATTAAACCAGAAAAACTAATTCCTGGGCCGTTGCACTGTATTGCGCTTACCTTGTTCGCTTTCATGTCAGAACTGTCTATTTTATTGCAATAACCTTGGCTACCTTTAACGGGGTACTGTTGACGAGAAACATAGATGTGATTTGTAAAACAACTGAAAACACCTACAGCTAACACCTCTCTCCAGGCTCCGTCCTCCCTCAGCATCGATTGTTGGGGCCGCTGGGGATGGCAGCGCTCAGGGCACAGCTGTGGGACGACCGTGTGTCTCTTTTGCCCCTTGCCTTTCCTCACCGCCGGGTGATGGGGCAGCCACCGCTACTGCTGCCTTTGGAGCTGCTGGTGCCAGCAGCACTGCCCGCACACGTGCTCTTGAGGGACAGACACGCTCTTGTTCCTGCTCTGCCGCAAGCAGAGGCTGGGACTTCATCCACGTTTTCCAAGATGAAACGAAGAGCACGGAAGCACAGAGGGTTACAGAAAAGGCAAGTTATCCTGCTTTAAATGGAGCTCGGTGGGTTTGAACCTCATCCTGATGTGGGTCTGTCCTGTAGCTACACAGTTTGGCACCAAGATTTCTCAGCACTATGAAAACCATCCTTCTCTACGCTCAGTCATGCTGCTGTTAGATCCTACCTACCAGAATAGTTAGCTTTAAAAATATGACAGGTTTTGTCTTTTTTTTGTGTGCTTCTTTTTTATAAAGTTCAGCAAACACTTTGAACAACTTAAGTGAATTAAGCTATTGAAGTGCAAAGTAATATAATAGCTAAAAGCGTTATAGTTGAAATACAGAAAGCAAAAGCATGGGTTTAATTCATTCAGGTTTGACTAGGTTATTGAGTGTGGTGTATAAGGCAAAGCAGATCAGGTCAGACTAGGATTCTCTGGAACCTGAAGCACTAGTCTGTCAAGAATTGCTTTTAAATACTATCCTGGGTACCATTAATTCCAGGATAGATTCTGTCTCACAGCAGCATATGCTCCTCTGAGACATTGTACACTTCTGCTGTCTGGGAGGAAATGTGTCTTTCACACAGAAATAGTTACTGCTGATGTTTCTTTAAAGATTTTTCTTGTTCTTCAGATAGTTTCAGATGTCCTACAGCTTTTAAGTCTGTCTTCATATAATTGTGTTTGTGTTCTCTCCAACCAGTGGAAACCCAACCCACTCTTACCCATCCTACTGGTAAAAGATGCTTTTTAAAAAAAAAACGTAACTTTTAGATACTATCTACAGTCATTCAGTTATTTTAGACATCATAAAACTTACTAGTATTTAAATGTCTTGCTTGGAGCTCTTATAGTGACTTTGTTATGTATCCTAGCTCAACCTCCTTGAAATATATTCTAGTATCACATATACAGTATTCAAATCACCAGCGTATATGAATCTCAGACAGTTTCTCCTTTTAACTGCACCCTAGGCATAATTAACACTTCAGATATAATAATTTCTCTGATGTCTAGCAATGCCTTAGTCCCTTAGTGTAATCTCTTACTAGGGCCTCCTCCTGGAGCAAAATGCTAACGAAGCCATTGGACCTCGAGAGGAATCCCTGTGAGCAAAGCTACTCCAGGACCAGGGCCTTAGCTACATAACATCTTATTTTTTGTGTATATGCATTTCAGGGGGCACTCAGAGACAGCCTTTACGTATCAACAGCATATTGTCACCATAAAACCATAAGCAGTGGCAGGGAGACTCAGAATAATTGCTCTAATTATTCTTAAATGCATTTTGAATTGACTTTCAGGTTGATTTCACAACACATTCATGCAGCAGTCTGCAAAATCTCTAGTATATTTTTATTCCATTGCAAATAAAATGATTTTCAAAGCATTTCAAATCATCATCAGTTCATATCTATGCTAACATTTGAATCAGAGATGTTAAACTGATTTTAGTATGAATCTGGTAACATGCTTTACACTGTAACATGTATACATCAAACGAAACTCTGAGCCTTATGCAGTAAGTCTCATGTGAAGCCGTAACAGCCAGTATTTCTTTAAAAAAACCCATGAATTTTCATTCTTTCTTCCTACGTGTGATTTGCCTTTATATCAAAGGCCTGATTTCCATAATAAATACTTACAAGTCCAGTGGGAATCAACAGGAAATGCAGTGATCATTTCAGAATCAGATCCTAAACACCCACCTTCCTCTGAGGTGAGGGGGAAGGGGGAAGAGAACAGTGCATTTGATATAGCTGATGTCTGTGCATCTCATTTTTTGAAAGAGAACACTATTTCTGTCTCGCTGGCAAAATCCAAGCAATCTCTGCTCATGCAAGGTATTCAAAAGAGATCTGAGGGTCTGGTGTGAACATTCATCTTTTACCTTCTATGTCACCGTGAGAGGTGTGTCCTTCTTTTTCCAGACAAATCCCTTATTTAACCTTTATTTACCCTAAAAATTCTATCTGTGGGAATTTGTGGACACTATCATCCAGCCAGCTTTGGAAGGAACTAAAGGAAGACAGTGCTCTCATCTTACACCCTATTTTCTAGTTGGGCAAAACACCCCCAGACATAGTGTTAACAGATTTGTGGAAGGTTTGAATGCAGACCACAATGCATATGCTTAGAAGAGGGCAGTTGTTTAGCTCCAGGAGAGCAAAATATGCGAAAAAGAGAGCACTCACGGTGCCTGGAGTGTTCGGTGAAGCACGGTGCATCAGCTTGCTAGGGGTGAAGCATCCTGCAAACACTGCATGGGAAGCTAAGTATTTGTGTGTCCTTATCTAAGGTGGCCCCATGACTGGATCATACACCTAAGGCGCAAGCAGAGAGAACCCTGCGAGAAGGAAAAATGTACAGGAGAAATTCCTGTATTTGAAGTTTCGATTAGCTATACAGGGAAGAAATTAAAATTATGAATCAGTCTGGCCCTCTTTTATCTATTTTCATTGTTAGGAAGAGGAAAAGGAACTAAACGGAGACTTAAACTCAGAGAATTAGTAGCTGGACTTCTGCGCGTTCGGGATGACTTAAAGTTTGTACAAGATCCACTGCTGAAGGTAAAGCTGTAGAATTTGATCTAAATAGAGGAAAGAGAGGAAGTGAAATAAAGACTAACTTGACTTAATTGTAAGATCCTGTAAGAAAACAGTAACTAGGGTCATATTACTAAATTATCAGTAAATGTATGGGCTATGTAGGGACAAAGCCAGAAAGAAAAGTTCCCAAAATGTTAGAAAATTGGACTGAAAAGATAGCAAGGATGTTGGAAAGATGCACAGTTAGAAGATCAAGGAAAAAAATGGTCTGTTGTTCCACAGCTGGGTAATCTATTCAATCATCACCTAATGACTGGTGATGCTGAGATGCTAGTATCCTTGATGCCTTTTATAACCTCAGTCTTCAAGTTAAGAATTGATCTTCAATTGAAGATGTGATTTCACTACTAGCACCACTGACAAAAGTCTAAGAGCTTAGACTAGAAAAATGAAGAAATAGACTGGAAAATAATTTGGAGTCAGAGATTTTTGGATAGACCGGACCTGATGAAGCTCTCTTAGGGTTCAAGCAATGTTCGAGCTGCTACTGATTATCTCCAAGGATCAACAGAGAATGAGTGAGGTTCCAGAAAAAAGGATTGCATCTCTCTCAAAAGGTGTAAGGAAAGAGCTCTACAAACTAGTTGGCTCAATTTCTACTTGAAAAACCCCAACCAAAGAAGACGACTTCAACATGTAATCCAACCACTTGCATGAATCTAGAAAGTAAAGATATGAAAGTAACAGGATGGGTTTGTCAGAACACATAATACCAGGTCAATCAAGTCTGCTTCTGTCAGATGATAACAGGCTGGGTGGATAGGGTAGAAAGACTGAGTGCCACGGGATTTCATATAACGTGCTCTTAACCAAAAAATACATTCTAAACATGTATATAAAATGAGTGCAAAATTATATGGAAATATTAGTACTCCCAAGCTGAGCAAGGATTTCACTGAGACTTGCCCTGGACCCAGAAGTATCTCTTCAGTACTTTCATCAACGTCTTCGATGACTGAACAGAGTACACTTACATTTGGAGACCGCATCTACAGGAAGAGGCTCCAACTATGCTGGAGCACAGCATTGCGATTCAGAAGGATCCTGGCAGACTGGAGAAACTGAAATGCCACCGATTAAGGAGAAACAGAAGCTTTTACATGTACAAAGGAATAATGAGCTACACAAGTGTGTATCAGAATAAAAAGGCAGTTCTTCAGGAAAGAGATTATGGATCATGAGTGGTGCAAGGCTGCATTAGGCTGCATCTTTTTTTTTAGGAATGCATAAATAGAGGTATCATAAATAAGATAAAAAATTTTAATCTATCCAACTATTATTATTAAAACTGGAATAATCTGCTCAGATTTTAAGTCTATACTCCAGGATAGTTGAGAACCAACTCAAAAACATCAAAAGGAGACAAAAAAGGTAAAGCATTCTGAAAATCCAAGCCACAAGGAAAAGTAGATGAGACAGCAGTTCTCTGGCCTTAAGAGAAGCGAGAGGGCAGGCAGAGGTTTTCACCTACATGAAGAGGAAAGGAGGAACCTGCTTCCCATGTGTACCAGTCAGGCTAGCTATGAGGAAACTTCCTGCTTGCCAAACCAGTTAAGTAAGGGCTGTATGTCACTTAGAGAGACTGTGGAATCTCTCTCCATCGCTGCAGGCCTCTAAACATCTTCCGGCAGTACAGCAAGGACAGCTGATCTAAGGCTGAGGTAAGACGGGGACCTAGACAGCCTCACAAAATCCCCCCCAGCACTATTTCCTTGCTCTGCTATGGCTCTAACCCAGGCAGAGATTATCCCTTGTTCCTTGTTTTCAGATTTTGCTCTAAACATTCACTTAAGTGACTGGCTACAACGAGTGCTCGGGAGCGGCTGTAAATATCTTGCCCTCCCCATCCTTTCGCACCCCTCCTGCATGCCCGGCGGCCCAGGAACCCAGCAGCATGCTCAGGCATGTTGGGACCCATGTGCTTCAGAGAGCATTTTCCAGTTGAGCTCACTATCTCAATATCAAATTTAATAATAATTTGGTACTACTATGACAATCTGCAAACAGCCCTCAGAGAAGAAGCAGGCGTATTTCAGGAGGGTAGTGACATTCCAGAGCAGTAACCCAGTGTGGAGTTAGTTACTCTGGACATGCTGGGGTAACTCACAACAGAATTTTGCACAGTAGTAAAACAAATAAATTTAATAATCAACAAGAACCACATCTCCCAGGAAAATAAAATAAAATGTCAATATAACCACCAGAATTGTTCAGATTTCCCAATATGTGTTTGCTTTGTGTGTGTCCTGCAGGTTTGATTTGTGTAAAGAAATTGGCATCCTGATTCTGCTCTTATTTAAATTTAAATAAAATTTGATATCCTCCACTGAAATTAAAGATATTAGTATAAATAAAGATATCAGTATAAAACAGATCTAAATTAGCAGAATCAGATACTTGATGTATTTATAGTTTAAGAAAATAACAAATATCTCACAATATCAAACAAACATGGCACATCCTTTTAATATTGTGATCATTTACGACAAAAGGAACATCTGAAAATGCGGGTATGCTGCTAACACCTGTGTGAATTATTTTATAGAACATTAAATGTTTCTAATAACAAGATAATTATGACTGGATGCATTCTGTCGTTTCCTGTTTTCTACCTTCTAAGGAAGATTCAGTAACATACGGATTTTATATACGGCTTATTCTTTTCTCTCAGCCCTCACCTTTGCAGCCTTCCTGTCCAAGGGTATTCTGTACTACATATGTATCTGAAATGGACATAAAAGAAACAAAGCCAAAAATTTCCAGAAAACTATCTTAGGGGACTGCAGTAAGTATCAGCTACTTGAAGAGATGATATCTGGGGGACAGCATATATGATTTCATATATCAGAAGATCGTCTTTATGCTGATGTCAATGTCCATTACAAATCTGGTATGAGTATCACAGAAGAAAAAAAGTCAAGGTTTTCTTTTTTAATAAGAAAAAATTAGTACACTTAGATTTCATTTCTGCAAATATTTGTATGCAAATGCAGTCATCCTGTGACGCATCTAATAACTCCAAAATCAGATAATTGTTTTAACTTCACATTAAAAATATGAAAATATAATACATGCATATCAAAACATTTGGCAATGAAGTCTGTGTAATACAAAGGATGCCTAAATGGTGTGCTTTGGGATTACAGGCTCACTTTTAAAATCTTGTATGTTCCCTTGCAATCGTTAATATTTTCTTAAAACAAAATGGAATAAGAAATAATATTTCAGAATGCACAGCAGGTTCTCTTCTTACTTTCATTTAGAGTCACAATATCTAAGTCATGGACTACACAGGATTTCTGTAAAACAAACAAAAGCAAACAATTCAGATAACTAGAACACAACAGTTGAAAAGCTTGAATTTTCACATATTTCAATATGTAAAAGATTTGGTGGGGTCACTGGATATATATTTCCTTTGAATATATACTTGTTGACTGCACCAGTTTTCACTAATTTGCAGTTAAATGCACTAAATCTTTGACATATTGAAGCATGGGGTGCAAAACTCCAGCTGAAAGTAATAGGGAAGTATGGAACATCAATATTCATTTAAAAAGACACAGGCTATTAATTGTTATAAAGGACGTTAACTAGGTTTGTGTAATTCACTAAAATTCTCTATTTCCTTGCCTCTAACAACCAGGAATACCCCCAAATGGCAGCAACTCAGTCTTTATCAACGTAAACTATCAAAGTAGCACTCTGCCCTTGTAAAACATTTATGTACCAATTGCAAAAGCAGATTTAAAAAAAAAAAAAAAAATCAGCAAACTCGAGACTCTTCCTTTCAGCAATAAACTCAACTGGATAATTAGCGTCGACCAGAGAAACAATCAAACCCAGTTGTGCAATACAGTACTAGTCTATGTTGCAATCTTGTACTCTAAAACTATGAACACTGAACCCTGAACTCACAAAGACAGGGAGAATATTGTCACATGCCTAGGAAAAAGAAGTGTCCTAACTTCTCTACTTGCCATTCTCCTGCCTGCTTCTTGGCAAGTTCACCAAGTTATGTCACGAT
The DNA here is from genome assembly GCF_000703405.1 of Apaloderma vittatum. Lineage (NCBI taxonomy): Eukaryota > Metazoa > Chordata > Aves > Trogoniformes > Trogonidae > Apaloderma > Apaloderma vittatum. Next base: position 28,617 of record NW_009717258.1, on the reverse strand, counting down.
ACACAGAGAAGTAAGCGCAACCGTTGGATTCACCACATTCCTCTCCCAACCCAAATCCAACAGCCATAAACAACCGTTTCTGACAATAAAAAGATGCTTCCAGAGAGGACAGCTATCTAAGCTGGAATCCATGAAACTCAAAGCACAGGATAAAAAAAGGAAGAGAGAAAAGGTGGCACCCTATAGTACAATGCTAGAAGTTACATATTCAAATGTTACAGGGTGGCTGAACACTGACTACATCCAGAAAGGTTCACCTAAATTGTTTAGCTGAATCAAAACAAGGGGAAAATAAAAGGTTTGCCCATGTTACAGTAAGCCTGATGCCTCTTTGGCTGAGAATATTTAACACTACCTAAAATTCTGGGGAAGCAGCGTGATTTTGTTTCTTTTTTTTCCTTCTGTAGCCATAGTTTTAGCTCTTTGAGAGCACTGGCTGCCCAGTGCCAGGACCATCCCCATGAAGAGAGCAGTTAAGCCTGATTCCTTCCAGGGAGGCTGCCACAGTGTGTGCTGCTGGGGGAGAAGATGAAACACCTGGGAAAGGACGAGAAGTGATGGAAACAGGCAGGAGCAGAGGGCAGGAAAGGTACCGTAGTGTCTAAACCTCAGGACGGATGCCAAAGCTGTCATCAATTAAATTATTAAAGCTTACTGTTCTGACGCTAGGGTACTGGAAGACCTTGACTTAACAATTTTAGGACCTGCTTGTCATTAGTCACATGTAAATCATGTATGAAGAAATGCAGCATGTGCACTTTCACTTGTTTTTTGTTGGAGTGACAAGTACCAACAGACATAACATTTTCATTACCCTTGAGAGTTTGCACAAATTCCAACATACAGCTTCATAACTTTTTATTTATTTTTTACACAGTTGTGTAATGTGCTTGAGAACAGGTATTAGCCATTACAATTTCTGCTAGATGGAGACAGTATTTGAGGGTCTTCATTAATAAACAGTAAATGTAAAGTATGAAGACCTTTTAAAAGAGGAAGCAAGGCAAAATCAAAAGTACACAACTATAACCTTATCATCTATAACCTTATCATCTCAAGGAACAAGACACCACTCTGGTTTAGAGATAAGATTCTGAGGGAATACAAACACCATACTTTGGAAGATAATGGTACAATAAGAAATTTTAATTCACTCTACTGAGACCAAGAAATAACACTGAACATTGATTATTGTGGACATAAACTAAGTAGTTTTTGTTTCACCCCTGCTTCTCCTTTAGAAGGAAAAAAAAATAAGTCTAAGAAGTAAAAGAATTCTAGAAAAATCCCTGTTTTAACAATTTGAGAATTCAGGTCTCACTTAACTTTCGGGGAAAAAAGTAATTTGAAAGTATTGCAGATTATATCTAACTTCATTCTTTCAGTTAAAGGGGAAAAACTTGGACATTCCTTAAACACTGACAATGCTTATTTGCAAATATTTTACTTCTTAATAGCCCTTTTGGGTGGCAAGTAAGCTGTTCATGTATCCTTACCAAGAATCCTCAGTATTAAAAGTAATTAAGAATGGTGAAACCTATTTGATAATGAAATCACAGAATGTCAGGGCTTGGAAGGGACCTCAAAAGATCATCTAGTCCAGCCCCCCTGCCAGAGCAGGATCACCTACAGTAGGTCACACAGGAATGTGTCCAGGTGGGTTTTGAATGTCTCCAGAGAAGGAGACTCCACACCCTCCCTGGGCAGCCTGTGCCAGGGCTCTGTCACGCTCACAGTGAAAAAGTTTTTTCTAATATTTTTGTGGAACCTCCTATGTTCCAGCTTGAACGCATGAAATGATTCATATAAATGTGTAAAATCATTATCCAGCAGTTCGTCAACAAATTAGCCAGAACAGAAAGACAAGAGCCTCCTCCACACATAAGTAAGTGGTAGTAGTTTGTTTTAAAAGCCAGTCAGAAGTTGAGGGCTTTATGAATCGTTTCAGCTTGATAAGCCTATTCCATATAGACTATCTGGCAAGCAAATAAGGACTTAGGATTCATTTAAGCAACAGACACATCTAAAAAGTGCACATTCATAACTTGAAGAGATATGACGAGTCCTGCATAAAGTGCTTGAAGGAATGATCGAGCAATCCCATGTAGTGCTCAACTGCAGCCAAGCCTCAGAAGAGGTGGGGCACCCTCCTCCCTCAAAATTAGAGCAGGGAGGTATGCAAATCTCTCCCACCTGCGAGAACAAGGCAGGCAGCATTCCTTCACCAGGGCTCCCTGAACACTAACACTTTCAGATTGCATATCAGCCCAGCCTGTTGGAACTCACTCCTCGACAAGCCAGTAAACAAACAGGAGAAAACTGTGAAAACATGAGAAGAACCGAAATGGTTCTTCATGAGAACTTGAGAAACTCAAGTTCCCACTTAAGCGTCTTGGGTAAAGTGGGGTTTTGAAAGTGACGCCACAGATACTGCTCCACCTTGCAGGGATTTTAGCAAGACATTGAAACTTCCTGCTATCAAATACTGGTTTTTCCTGTTAAGTAGCACAGCAGGCATGTCTCACTAAGAGGCAAGCATCTGTTTAAATTGGTTTTAAGCTTCCTGCAGAATCAGTGTAAAAAAATCAGTCAGGATGAACAAACAGGTCTCCACAGCCGACTGTCTCTTCCCCAGCTCTAAGCAGAGTTTGTATCACTGGTGTGCAATAGATACCTAACTTGTAGTCACAGGAATTGTGACAAGATGGCTGAGATTTTAACTTTTTCTTTTTTTTTTTCTGATCAGGGAGAGTTAAGCTGGTATAAAAGGAGAAATATCATAAAAAATAGTGAATCTTTTTGAATGATTTCTAATGGAGTAAATTTATAAATCTCAAAAATGTTGAGGCTGGAACTTTAAGATCATCAAGTCCAACCATTACCTAGCAATGCCAGGTCCACCACTAAACCATATTCCTAAGCACCACATCTACATGTCTTTTAAATATCTCCAGGGATGGTGACTCTACCATGGCCCTGGGCAGCCTGTTCCAGTGCCTGACAACCCTTTACATGAAGAAGTTCCTCTTAATACCCAAACTAAACCTCCCTTGGTGCAACTTGAGGCCACTTCCTCTCATCCTATCACTGGCTATCAGGGAGAAGAGATGGACCCCCAACTCACTACAACCTCCTTTCAGGTAGTTGTAGAGAGCGATAAGGTCTCCCCTCAGCCTCCTTTTCCCCAGTTCCCTCAGCTGCTCCTCATAAGACTTGTTCTTGAGACCCTTCACCAGCTTCCTTGTTCATCTTTGGACACACTCCAGCTGTCCTTTCTTTGCTGGAAAACTGCTCAGATTAGCAGTGTCACACCAAGTTGGATTCACCTACTCTGGCACCACTTCTTGGTATTCTGATACTACTTTAGTTATTTTGGAGGTAGAGTTCCCAATGCGCCCAGTCAAAGGCAGACCTGGAGTGCCTGTAGGAAAAATATAGGCTTTAGAAAAACAAGCAGAAGGGACTATAACTGAAGGTCCTATTATTTATAACTTCTTCAAATTCCAGGGAGTTCTATTCTCTCTCATGACAAAATGATCATAGTTACTGATCGCAGTAATTTTGTTTATATTTAACAGTGGTAGTTGACAAAGATCAGCAAAGCATGGCAGAGAATCTGCGACAACCAAGTTCATGTGGCTTCCACACCTGAACTACCAGTACAGAGAGCCCAGTTATTAAGATCAGTCCAGACATTTTCTTGACCTGTATTTTCCCCCATATTCTGAAACTCCAGGGTTGAAATTGTTTGTTCAAAATGCACGACTGTCCTCTCACAAGAAGGCAGGACAGGGCACACACAGTATCATGCAAGAGCTAGGGATATTTTAACAGGAACAACAGCCAGTGGGGGGATAGGCAGAGGAGCAGGACTGGGTACAGGCTCAGGCACAGCAGAATCTACCTGCTGCAGAATATCTTCCTCAAGAAATGGAAATGAAGTCCTTGCTCTCATATCCTACTGTTCCACAATGTCTAAAACCCACTGGTAAAGTGTGGGTCTCTATCTCCCTCTTCTGTTAATACCACGGATATGGTTACAATGTCATACTGCAATTATTATTTCCCAAACTTAAGAAGACAGCTGCAGTGTTGCTCGAATGTTCTCAACCCTACAGATCATCTATTTAAGGATTAATATATTTCCACCTCAAACCCCCTATTTAAGAGAGCAATCAGGCTTCAAAGTTAAGATCTTGCAGAAGCAGCAAATGCCAGAAGTAAGTCAAGTATGTAACATTCCTTTGGCCTCCTGGAGTTTAATTTATTTAACTTTAATCACATGAAACCATAAAGGCTGATATATGGAGTCTTCTATAATAAATGGAGAGAGAAAGGCAACTCCAGAACACAATTTTATCCTAAAAAGATGTATCTCTTTAAATTGAATAGAGATGATTCCAGACAACCACACGAGACTAGTTGTGGAAATTTTAGCTGGATAAAGTTGCACGCCCTGTACTCAAATATTATGATTAAGTTTTGATTTACATGACCTAATTATATGCTACCATTGCCAGAAGACTATCTAGCTCATTCAATGTCCATAAAAGACTTTTTTATTTTTTATAATGTAGTAAAATTATGCCCTACATAGTTACACTAGCACTAAGTGAGTTGGTACTCTTTGCTTTAATTCCTGTAGCTTGGTTCCCATGTGTGCAACACTGATTATACTATGTAACATTACTAAGAAGTTTATGAAGATAAAAATCTAAAATAGATCTCAAATACAGCACTACGAGCGTTATGAAAAAACCTCATGAAGAAACTAATATTCTGCGGTCAGTACAAGATAAATAAAGGGCAAATAAAGCCTGGGGCTCCATGCATGACTGGGGATAATAAAGAAATACTGAATGTGCACTGCTGGAGACACAAGGATCTTTTGGAAAATCTAACAATCCCATGAACCTTGGAAATAATGAAATCCTATTTCTTATGGATTTGGGCCTTGCAGTGAATTCAATTTGATTTCTGTAATGCAAGCTCCAGCTGGAGTGGCTGGCTGAAACATTTTTCTGTCTCTCAGTTTAGTCATCTTTGTCTAATACTGCATTCACTAATGCTGGAGACTTTCCTTCTGCAAATACTCTGCCTCTCCTCTACCCAGCACTTCATCTTCAAGGAACTCCTTGGAAATTTCATTTTCTTTTAGTTTGACCTGTCAAATTTGTTTAAGATGAGCTAGCAAGTTTCAAAGGTGTTTTAGGAGCAAAGGAATGGGCCACACAGTGTCAACTCAAAAATCTTGTTGCCATAGAAGAGGAAGGTAAAGATATCAAGGAAGGACAGAACTGAGGCCTGCTACTTCTGAACATTCCTCTCAAACAACATCCAGCTGCTAAATATTAAATGTTACTCTCGAAAGCACAGGGAAAGTTCTTAAATGGATTTTAACTGTTGTCTGCTCAGCAGATATATGTTTATTTAATATTATATTAAGAAAATCTTAGTAGTCAGTCACTCTTGGGAGGTAGGCAGAGTGTAAGTTTTGGTTAGTTTTATAATAGTATTCGGAAAACAGCAAAAACTGGGGTTTTTTGTTTTTCTTGATAGTTTCTCTCCTTTTGCTCCTAGTTCAGAAAAATACCAACCACCACACCCACAAAGACAGAAATACAAAGGCTTGTAGTAGTCTTTAAAAAAGCTAGTTGAGAAAAGTACTGCTTGTCAGCCATGAAATCAAACAACATCAAAATGCAAATACAAACTGTGTTCTGGGTGGTATCTTTTGGTTTTGGTTGGGTTTTGAGGACTGACTCACAAGTACAAATAGCTCACTGGTAACCAAAAGCATTGTTAAGGAACAGCTGCCATGTATTAATGAACAGGTTCAGGCATATCTGAGACTCATAAGAATTGTGAATAAATAAAATACTGTTGTTATTTGTCAGCGTGTCTAAGCAAACCTCTGGAATCCGATGTGTCGTTGACTTTCATTTCCACTGCACCCTCTTCAAAACAATCAAATCAGTTACTAATACCCGACTGGTTGAAAATCCTGAGTTCTCAAAAACATAGCATGATTCCTTTGCTGTTACCAATGTAGGCTGTCAGATAATACCTGATTGTTTTAATGAGGATACCCATGTAATTTAGAGCTGCAGTACTGAGAGCCAGCATAGAATGGCTGAGATGATAAATATCCAAAAGGTCAAGCAGTGCTTTAGTTATCTGAATTGCTGGGATACAAAAGTCTTCTCTCTCCCTTAAGCCCAGTACAAATAAAAGCACAAAAGGAGAGCTAGGAAAAAGCAGCACAAAATAACAGCAATACAAACTTGCTTTATTTTATTTTTTCTCTCAGTCCTCCACTGAACCACAACTTGCTCTAAACTGCAAGAGAATCAAGAAACTCTTTACTTCTGTATGAGGTCTATAACTCCAGACACTGATTTTCCTCATCTATGAGCGTGTTTTCTGTAGATTTAGTTAATAAAGAAATGCCCATAGTAGATGGTGAACAAGAGTACATATAAAAAAATCCTCATTTTCCTCAGATTAATACAGCCTACTGCAATGCATCTGAAAATGGTTTACAGCCTGCCTACCTATCTTGCTTCTGAATGACCTCCACACACTTTCCAACAGCATGGCCATAATAGATTTTTCTAGGGAGTTCCTTAAAATGAGTTTCCTCTGTGGGACTGGTACAGTAATGACACGCTTCCACTGCAGCAGCTCATCAGTCTGGGGCAGGGGGTCCCACTGCAGAAGTAAGGGAGGCCCGATACCCGGCTGCCTCAGACATAGGTGTCTTTGGCCAAAACACTGTGCCAAGCCGTATCTCCTTTTTACAATCAGCAAGTACATATTTTACCACAACAGAATGGATGTATGACTGAAGTCATCTCAGACTAGCATCTATCATGTCATTTTTCACAGCTACTAGTCACACTTCCTACCATGTTTTCCCTTCTCCAAAATTTCATCAGTTAGAGGAAGTTAAAATTCAAGTACTATGTTCAGATTTCACAGTTTTGTGAACAAGCAAATTATTTTGTTGAACCTGAAAACCATGATGAAACTGTATGGTAGATTTATATTTTTTTTTTGACTGAACTCTTTCTTATCAGGCCAGTGGCAAAAACAAGTGGGCTAGTAGAGTCCTTATTTAAATCAACAAATGCACTTCACTAAAAATGGCAAATTTTACACCGAAGTCATGGTACGTGATGCCCCATCAGGGATTGAAAGCACTTCTAGATAAGCTGAAATGTTGCTATAGACAAACGCAACAAATTCCCGTGGATCTATTTTCCAAACACATGTGCATGCATGCAGAGTCCACAACTGTATTCTCAGGCAGTTCTAATTAAAGCCAGGCAACGGTGTAACATTTTCAACATGGTCTGAATTTGTTTGTGTGTCCACACTGCAAAACCCATGAATTTTCATGAAGTAGGAATACTAAAGTTCCACTTTAATAAGTGTAGGCAATCTTAATGTGAGAAATAGCCAAACATCCTTTCTGCACGCTGCAGAGTCTTCTCAGATCTTGCCCCATCACACTGCGCAGAAATGCTCGCCTCACACATATTTATCTTTGCAGCAGTTATGATCATAGCTATTGTTTTGCAGCTTTCACGCTTCATTCTAGTAAATATATTGTCTATTTACAATAGACAACGTCTTCTTCATTTACAAGAAAATCAGAGTTATCTTATTTGAGACAGTTGAGTGTGGCGCTAACAACGCATAGGTCGCGGGTTCGATTCCTGTTCGGTCCCCATGTATTGCCTGATCTAGTCGAGAGGTGGCGTCCCTGGCGACAGGGAGACTGGATTAAATGATCTCTAAGGTCCCTTCCAGCCTAGGCCATTCTATGATTCTATGATTCTATGATTCTATGATTCTATGATTCTATGATTCTATTCAAGGATCTGCCACTATCCTGTTCTGACTGTTGAGTTGCTGAGCTTCATTTTCATGCTAAAGGAATCGAAAGTGCTTTTTTTCCTCCCTCAAAATAACCAACTACAGCTTGTGTTATTGTATAATAAAACAGGACCTCGATTTAGGAACAGTCCAACCCTGAGCCATTATTCTGACTGTCCCCTATGGCTACTTAATCAAAACACTGCAACTTGTGACTTTGTCAGTAATTTTGCTCATTTATCTTTATTATGACTTCAAAAGTATTCAGAATGGAAGGTTAGTTTTGTATAACTAATATTGGTGATGAATGGCAATGATAATGCATTGCATGAAGAACATCCATTAATGTCTAAAATAATATTCTACTGTCTAAAAATAAATTGCAATGCAAAACATTTTCAGAGCTAATTAACAGTAATTCAGTTTTACAAAAGTATTGCATCTCTGAGGAGTTAGGACCTTTAAGCCAGCACATTCAAGGTAGTTAGAGATGCTGACTCTGGCAGCTACGATATTGATTCTGCCACTAATTAACTCAAATCTTTGGGTCCTAATAACTTCAAAAGCACTAATGTAAATCATCCAAACAAACAGCCGTGAACTTTGGATAAAACATTTGATTGCTGAACATAAATAGTCCACTCACTCTATCGGCATGCAGCATCTTCAGAGCGTGCGCATTCTGCAGAAACCTACAGGAAAAAGGAAACTTCCTGGCACAGAAGTGGAAATACTCTCAAGCTGTTAAGCTCTCTTTTGAAGAAAAGCACTGCAAGTAAAGCCACAAGTGCAGTTTTCCTGAATTTTCACCTCCACTCTGAACTGTATTTTACCTGCTTCTCTCTTCTGTTGTTCCCTTTTCCCACAATTCTTCTACCCCATGTTCCTCCTCTGCATGCCGACAGCTACCGAATCCCTCCAAAATACTAACTCCATAATGCAAAACTAGCACTGCCTGTGCTTTGCTAAACATCTTCTGCATTTACAACGTTGTTTACCCAATCTGTCAAGAAAAGTTTCCCATTTTCTTTCTACTCAGACAAGGAGCCTACCTTTTCCAGTATCTCCTGAGTCAAAACTGAGAATGCATCCTCAATGTTCACATTGTCTTTAGCACTGGTTTCATAAAAGGGTACTCCATGTTCCCAAGCAAGCTGAAAAACAAATGCAGGCAATGGGATAAACAGTCTTTAGGAAAATAATCACTTCCTAATACTAATAGCAAGAGATATAGATGTGCTCTGACAGCTTCTAACATGCTACATAAGCACAAATTAAGTAAATGTCAGCTTAGTAAAGGACTACATATTAATCCTTAATTTATAATTTCAGGTAACTTTTAAAAACATTTCTTTTTAAATTTGTGCATTTTCAAAGCAGCTCTTCTAACTTATCTTTATTTGTAAATAAGAAGAATAAATTCTAGTAGGTCTGTTCTAAATGTTTTGATTTATTTGGAAAACAACTGTTTCCTAGGCAGATATTTAGAGGAAACTAACAAAGTGCCTGCAGAAAAGTAGAGATTTCAAAAACTGTAGAAAAAGAGGCGTGATGAAATATAAAAAAAAGACACTTCTTTTTACTAGAGAGAAGCACAGCAATAACACAATCATACAATACCAGGTTAGAAGAGACCTCAAAGATTATCTAGTCCAACCCTTTAAGGTAAAAGAAATACAGTTTAAATGAGATGGCTCAGCACCCTGTCAAGCTGAGCCTTAAAACTGTCAAGGCAGGCAAAGAGGTACGTATGTGAAAATATATTATGGTAACAGAAGAGATCAAATACTTGGAAGAACAAAGCAGCATACACTTCGCATTTGTCTATTTTATTTAATTTAATTTACTTATGATTTATCCTTTCCAGGGTACTTCTCTTACAAATAGCTTAGAGACATGCTGGCACAAGGGAAAAAATAAAACAAAACACAACAAAATGCATAGCTTTTTAAGGTCCTGAACTTTTTCTAATTTATACAGTTAAATACATTGAGAAAAACAGTTGCTTCGTTGCCTCCCAAGGGAGAGGGCCAAGTATCTGCCAGAGAAACATATTGGGAGAATCTGTTTATTCCCTTTGCAGTGGATCTCTTCTCAGTACACATCTGGAGAAGACGATCCTAGGCAAAGAAAATGGCCTACTGCTTATATTGTACAGAAAATCCTATAATTACTGACCACTTAATGATTTACTTAGAACACTCTCCATTAGGATAAAAAGCCTAGTGTTGGCAGTTACGTTAACTTTCAGTGGTCCTAGAAGTAACAGATCAATGCTTTATAAATATTCCAGAATCAGGCATGAAGGTACAAAAATTGAACTTAAAAGTTTTGGTCAAAATATAATAAAGACTCTAATAAAGGTAGAATAAAAAGTGAAAAAAATGGTTTCTTTTCCAAAATACTGTACGAAAACGTGATTTTGAAAATGAAAACGTGATTTTGAAAATAAAAACGAGATCTGGACTGTTTCTTAAGACAGACTGCTTTATAAGGGATTCTGAAACTCCACCTGACTGCTATGAAGCATTCTCGGTACTGCTGCAACTTGTTACGTAAAGCTAAGATCATCTGACTAGTGGCAAATGTTGTGCCAAACAGCGATATGTAATGGTTTGTAAAGAAAACCACAGGCAATAAAAATACTGGGCTAATAAAGTGGAGAACACTGGTTTGCAGTTTATAAAGCACACAGAATCTACTATTAAATATTACTTTTCTCTTTCTTGTGCCATGTGTGTTTCCTAGAGGCTACCTATGGACACACACCATTTTAATCATGGAATCACAGAAATCATCTGGAAAGATCAGCCCACTCAGGGACTACAGCCCCTCCGTATGGGGTCAGCCATTACTTTGCCTACCTGAGTGTTAAAATCCACCAACAATGAAGATTATAGAATCTTTATGGGACCCTCTTCCATGGCTCTATCACCTTCCTTGTGCAACTGGTTCTCCTTATCACCAACCAGCCTGAACCTCCCAAGCCAGGACTTGCTTCTGCTGCCCCTTGCTTTATTGTCAGTCTCTACTGAGAAGAGTCTATTTCTGTCACTGCTCTAACTACGCTTCAATTGCTGTAGACCAATGACTGCTCCTTTGCCTCCTCTTTATGCATCTCCCTCAGTTCTCCTCACGGATTACTGGTACTAGACCCCAATCACCTTTAGAGCCGTCTGCTGGACCCTCTTCATTTGTATTGTACCTGTTAAATCAGCTTTGAAGTCAGGCACGTGAAGACAGCAAAAGCAAAAAAGGAAGAATATTTTACTTAGCTCTTTCTGTTAGAAAATTGATAGCAGAAACCCAGCCACATTCTTTCAAGGTATACGAACTCCACCATGTTTATTTATTTTTCAGAGAAAAAGAAAATGTTATTGGAGGGCAGGAGGAATGGAGGAGCTCAAGAAACTTGAGTTCAAGCTTTTCCCAAAATTAATAAAAAGCTATTAATAGAAGAAAATACTTCATATTGCTAAAATTAAATATTTCTGAGTGACCCACACTATATAATTACAGAAGAAAACAAACAAAAATAATTTCTCAGCATTAAGTTAGTCTATAAAGTGCTCATACTCACAGGGAAATATGTAAGCATGAATTATTCTGAACTATAATATTGATTATTATAAAATAATATATTATAAAATAATACATTATTATTTTCCTCTCTTAATAAGGTTATTTTCTTCTTTGGATTGAGAGGACAATTATTAGCTCTTTCTCTGCTAATGGGATCTTTCTCCAGTTGGTTTATTCAGATTCTTTAGTGTCTGTAAATCAGTAGTAGTATAACTGAAGAGTTGCCTTGCCTCAAAACACAGGAGAAATCTAGAAAGCTGACTAACTGGTGAAGAAGTAATCATTCATTTCTGAAAGGAATCTTTCATTAAAAGGAATTTTGATTGCATAGTTAAGTACACAGAAGTCAGAAAATGTCACAGTTAATGCTATATGCAAAACCCTACTACTGCCCTCTTGTGCACATGCATCCAGTGACTCCTCAGATTTCTGACTGCACTCTTGGAGTGCATGTGTATTTTTCAGCAAGTCTTATTCCTTGTACTCAGGTATAGTACATTAACATTGGAAGTGTCTCACATAAGAACAATGACCTTCCAGAAGTTTTTATTCGTAAGGCTGTTGAAAAGGTGATGCTATTTTTAAAAATTCTCTAATCTGGGATTATATAATTGGCAAGAAATTATCAGCGATCTTTTCTTTAAGCACGACATCCTGCCTGACTCACTATGCCTGAAAGCAGAACAGAAGGGCTCATTCCAAGTCCCAGAAAACAGATGCATGCAGTTTGGAGTTGCAAAATTTACTGGTATAAAGGACACACTCTCTTGTGACATTTAGTCACTACCACAATTTCTTCTGCCATAGCACGGCTCCTTGGATGTCCTCACTGGTTCTCAGGTAGCGTAATCTGCCATTGCTTTTAGGACAGCAGTCCCCACCCGACATCAGTTCCTCCCCTACACATGGTCAGCAGCTATAAACTACCCTGCAGTCCCATTTGAAAAGCACATACACGGTTAGAAGTAGGGGAGCTGGATGTTCCCTAAATGTGTATGTCCAGTATTATTTAGGGTCATTCATAGACAATGCAGATCACAGTGCACAGGCTGCCAGAATAGTTCTTTATGGTCAGGCTGCAGCAAAAAAACCCACTGATGGGTGGTAAGAGAAAAACTATGCAGAATGTATTATGCATGACATTTTAGTATTATACATTAGAAGAGCACTCTGAAAATGCAGACTCTAAAATATTTTTAGTTTTTATTCAAAAATATAAGATTTCTATTTTAACATCTAAAACTTTTAAAGTACATTTTAACCTTAAAAATAAAAATCTGTGTTCTAAAGAGATTAGCTAGGGGTTACTTTATGTATTTCTGCTCACATGTTAAAAAACCCCGTAACATTCCAAAAGTCCATCACTGTTCTTCTAGAGTAATTCCTAGCAGAATTTCTGGAATTCACAATCTTTTTATCATTTTCATTCTAACAGCTCACAGTCACATACTAAGATACTGAGGAGAAGCCAAAGAAAGTACCAATGATACCTTTTCTCCTTTCTGTTTTGGAACTACACGTTCTGACTCCTTATCACACTTGTTGCCCAACAGTATTATGTCCACTTCATCACCCGCTTTCTAAAAGAGAAGCAGCATTAATAAGTGTCAAGTAAGAAAAAAGCAAACAACAAAAGCCCTTCACCGTCAGGTCACACTAGCCTTCAACACTTTATTTCCTTGAAAATAAAGGCTAAATTCTGTCCTGATCTTTTCATCCGTGTAAATATTTTCCATCAGTTACTGGGACTCAGAGGAGAGCAGCAAGATTGCAAAGAGCTGAGAAGTGCAGGGTGCAATTTGCAACCCCATTCGTGAGATATAAAGTATATGGTGCATGGGCACCATCTTCTGATGAGTGCTCCATCTCGAGGCTTTAAAGTGACTGGAAATGCCCCAAATTCACAGACGCTGCCCTCCCTAAAGTAACAGGCTCATGGATTAGCACATTAGTCTGGTCTACACCCAGCACTCACAAGTAAAAAGGAAGGAATTTGCTGCACCTGAAAGAGCACCTGTCTGTGCTTCACTTTTACACACAGGCAGTAAAATTACTATCGAAGTGTTCCAACTCAACATAAAAGTTTGATTATTCCAAGACGCTTGGAAGAAGGCAATAGATTTTTAATGAAGTAAAACTTTAAAACCTCATTGATTTCAAAAGAAAGACCTAGCTTTTTGACCTTGTCTCCATCCTTCGTTCCACTAATCCAGTTACGTACATCATGACTGTGAAACGCACTGGGTGCTTTAAATCAGTGTTATTTTAAGGTAAGCCATGGTAACGATAAATGACTGGAATAATGACAAGGAAAGAGGAAGAAGGCTCTGCAACAGAATGTGGAATTTGAAAACTGACATTCATTGTGGAAATCATAGTATTTAAAACCAATTTTGATGCTTCAGTGGAGGAACCCAGGGCCTTAATCTACAGACAATTAAAGCTAACGTGGTCTTACCCCGTGGCTTATATTCTGAAAGTACACACTCACGCAGCTTCTCTGATGACTCAGAAAGCCTGGTCTCAGGCTGCAGTTCTCTCTACAAGGACGTTGATGAAATATCTGATGTCTGTCAAAGTCTTAATCTTTATAACTTTGCCATAAGACAAAACTAGGCACAGTCGTCTTCCCCAGAGCTCACGCACACACACACAGACACATATCCCTCCGTACAGAGAAATGCAAAGAAAAAACTATTTTCATTAAAGGATGAGAGAACCATTATTTTTAGTCTATTTGCACTTCTACAACTAAGTTGCCTTATTTGAAGAGTTCAGCAGTAGGCACAAATTATTACTAAGGAACACTATTTCATTTTTTTTTTTAAATCCACTCTCATTTTAGAGTCAGCTAATCTCATTTTATACCCACAGCTGATGTTCGAGATAATGTAGTATTAAAATGAAGTAAGCTCATCATAAGAGTACAAAGTACAGGCCTAAAATAATGAATCAATCTAACCTGGATTAATAGACCAAAATGCTGGCTGTTTCAGAATGCACTGAAGCTTTACTCATTAAGGTCAATGGTTCTCCTACATAAAATTGCATACATCAGTCCCTAAAATAGGGTAAACAGACAATTTAATCTCATCACATAACCAACTTGTAAAGACTGTATGTAGGTGAGGGTTTTACAACTGACATTCCACTCTGAAGTAAAAGGTCAAAGGGAAATACTAGCACATTTTCTGTACAACACCATCAAATCCATCCTGTGAATGCATTTCTGTACAAACAGCACAATTTTTACAGTAGGAGTGTTCTTTCTAAACAGCTTCAAACAGTTACAAAATTTAAAGGAGGTCAGAGATACAAGGCCACTAAGCATTTATTTCGGCAAATAACTATTATTTCTACATCAATATAATGTAATAACATATTTTCACTTTGACTAGGTCCTCCACCAAAACACTGCAAGTACTTTTTAAAAAGATAGTATCTTGCAGGTTTTTTTTCTTTTAGAAAACTAAAGAATATATACCAAATGTTGTCCATTTCAAATTTTGAAGCCTGATTATAGAGAGGAAATCTTGAAAAAAAATTAAGTCAATATGACTAGGCAGAAGCTTGACCATGTGCTCAGTTGGCATAAAAACTGCCGAGGTACACTGATTTGAATTGGACAAAAATATGGCTCTTCAGTGCTTCCAAAAGCTCACTGTGTATTTTCATCGTCTTTTATTTATAGCTCAGGAATAAGCTTTCCAAATGCAAAATCTATAGCTAAAAAGAGGATAGTTATTTTACAGTTGTTAAGATGCTATTATGCAAGTCAGCACTGACTAAGCTAATAGAGTCCGGAAACATGTTTTTTCCCCACATGATGGAAAAATACTATTAAAAATTCAATCAATTTCATCAAGGCAAAAAAAAATTCTGAGAAGTAGAAAAAAAAATAAAAGAAGTGCTTCATTTTGATTTCTCAAAAATACATCCAGATTTTTGGTTCTCTCTCTTCAGCTTTTCTTCTGGTTTTAACATTTCAAAGTTCCCTTTTACTGAAATTTAAAACCACTCTGAACTTGGAAAAAAAACCTAGCCTATTTTTTGTTTTAAATGTCCAAAAAGGAAGTATCAGCACTACATTACTCTCTAAAAATTGGAAGTCAAGACTGACCCAAGTTTGTTGGTTTTGGTGGGTTTTTTTTGGAAGAGTGTGGAGTCATCAGGTTTTGGCAAAAGGCTTTTCTCCCACCAGAGTGGAGGCAGAAGCCAGGCTGCCGGGATCACTGGTGGCAGGAGGGAGCAGAACCAGAGCCTCAAGTGCTGCCAGGGACTGGACTCGCATGCTGAGATACCACAGTGCACCTTGGAGGCCCGCTGTGATAGAAGCCATCCATCCACACCCTGAACTAATTACAGCACGGCTCAACTTTCACCCAGCCTGTGCAGCCAGCCAGGTAAACATCCAACTCCTTGACTGTGGGGCTATTAATAGAAATTGAGAATGCAGAAGGGAAAATATCCTGTGTATCCCTTTTGTATGTAATTCTTTTTTTTTCTGCACTTGTTCCCATTTTTCAGGGAAAGCTACTTTGCAGAAGTGCTGTGAATTTACGTGTCAACAGTAGCACAAACACCTTTATCAAGGGGGCCTACAAGAAGGCTGGGAAAGGACTTTCTACAAAGGCCTGTAGTGATAGGACAAGGGGTAATGGGTGGAAGCTGGATGAGTGTAGATTTAGACTAGATATAAGGAAGAAGCTCTTTACCCTGAGGGTGGGGAGGCACTGGAACAGGCTGCCCAGGGAGGCTGCAGATGCTCCATCCCTGGAAGTGTTAAAGACCAGGCTGGATGGAGCCTTGAGCAACCTGATCTAGTGGGAGATGTCCCTGCTATGGCAGGGGGGTTGGAACTAGATGATCTTTGAGGTCCCTTCCAACCCAAATCATTCTATAATCAAAAGAGAATTAAATCACATTTGTACTTAACAGGTTATTGGAAGAAACTACCCCTTCACTTTTGAAATGTTGCGCACAGATCCTGCCGCAAATGGCTGGCCTCAACCTCCCCTGCGGCAAATTGTGAGATTACCAAAGCTCATCCACACTCCTTGTTTTATAAAAGCTGTCTATCCAGAATCACCACCTTGTCTCTCCACCACATTCCCAGAGCACAGTTGTGCAGGGCTGCGTGACTTTGATACTCATTGATTACAGCTGGAAAAGGGAATAGAAGTTTGTTCGCAGGCCAAAACAGTGTAATCAAGAAACCGAACCTGATAAATACACCGTGGCAATGCTTAATTAGTTTGTACTTGAGGAACAAATGTAGCATTAATACAATTTTTCAGATTTGAAGGGGAGACAGAAATGGTCACCCAGCAAGATGAAGACAGAGCTGGAGAAGGCTGTAAAGCTGGGACTTTTTTCCTCCTGCTTGCCAGGCAATGACACTAGAATCCAATCTCTTGTACTAAGGAAGAATAATAATCTCTTGTACTAAGGAAGAATAATTTGTTAGGTATACACTGTCTCCAGTGTCCTCAGTGTCACATTATTATTTCTATACCTGTTCATCTTTCTGTATTTCTCTAAGTGCCACATGATGAACTTGGTTACAAATACCTAGTTTCCAGGACTTCAGTGGAACTGTGCAATTGGCACAATTTGTCTATTAGCAAACTGAGAGATAAACCAATTTAGCAGAGTGACAAGAATAAGAATTTCCAGTTCTAATCTGTCATAACAACAAACCCATCTATGAACTGGAACAATTCAGAAGTAAAACTAATCTACATTTGTAAAGCAGATTGCTGTCGTACTTTAGGTATGATGAAGAAGCTGAACTGCAGTCTGGGTTCTCAACTGTCAGATGCATCTAACGCCCAGTACCAGGAGAGGGCACCACAGAAAAATGGCAGTAACCAAACACATCTGCACATTCATATCCTGGCTGAGGATCCACTTATTTCAGACAGCACAAACAGAAAGCTAATACGTTCCAAGAACACTACATTATGTCACCAAGACTTGCTACCACATGACAAAACTAATCAATCTTCCCCATGCAGAAAATTCTAGCAGAAAATTCCCAGGAGATAATCATTAGGAACTGGTAATGCCACATCAGGAGACTAGCACAAGGAAAACCAGTCCAATACGTCTATAAGAAAACTAGGGCCTATAATCGATGTCAGAAGTTTTTGGCAATTCAGGTGTCGTGTGTGAATCACAGCGTGATTTAGGCCAGCAAGGACTTCTGGAAGTCATCTGGTCTAACCCCCGTTCAAAGAAGGGCCAACTTCAGTCAGGTCGCTCAAGACCCTCTTGTATCGAGTTTAAAGTATCTCCAGATCCATTCTGGGCACCTGCTTGAGCATTTGATCTATTTTGAGGAACTTTTTGTCCATATGTTGGTTGGAATCCTGTTCAAAACATCCTGGAAAGCAGTTTTCTGCAAGTGGATTTGGTGCATGGTTACTTGTACTTAATTTTTAAAGGCCAAATAGAATCAGCTGTTTAAAACATTTGCATACAACAGCTAAAAGCCATGTCAGCAGACAAGAGGAACATTTAAAAAACTGGACACTGCCCACAACCCTACGAATAAAGAATGGTTTCAGATTCTAAAGTAATTTTCCTGCAGCTATCATACACCTAATGAGTGCATTACAAATCCAATATACCTGTACTGGATTTGCCAATAATGTTATAAGATATTAATCTGTGAGTATGTTTTTCTACTAAGTCCTTTAAGTACAGTCTTGTTACTTAGTTTCCTCTAAATACAAATTTTGCACAACACAGATATGGCAGCATATTTGTGTCTTGAACTTCCTTTAATAGGAAAATTGCTATATTCTACACTTAAAATAATTGAAGCACCATGAAAACTGTAATAGCACTGATTGGCCAGCTTTTACAAAATAAATGGAGTTTTTACAAATGTTAAATTGCTTAGATTGTTATTTTCAGCTGTTGTAAAAATAGCTTGACACAGTGAACGGATTTTTTAAAAACTTTGTTTAAAATCTCTGTGTGCAAAGAATTAAAAATGAGAGTGTAATGTGATAACTAATTGTCTCCAAAAATCCTGTCTGATTAGCTCACTTGCAAGCTTTACATACCTATTAGACTGGTGTTTAATGAAACCTGTATCTGCTTCCCTTCTTAAATTTTACTTAATTATTCCACGCTTGCATATTTTAAAGGGCACTGTAGCTACAGCCTTTGATACTGGGAATTTGTGGAGAATTAAATACTGGTTTGCATTCATAGACCAAAGCAAACACAGGGAATGTCACCAACCTCCAGTAAGTAATTAATTTTCATGAAATGCCCTGTGTTTTAACAGTTATTGCTTTAAAAAAACTTCTTGTGAAATGAATGGCCCCATATATTTTCACCAAGACATTTCAGAAATTGATATCCCACTAGGACTAAATTAAATTTTTTACTATTATCTAGCTCTATTACAAGACTCGCTAATTGCTAGTTTTGAGACTGGTACAATCAATCATGCAATTTACATTCCCAGAAATTATTTTAAATTGAGTATTTTTCTGTTCTTAACGTTTTAAACTAACAAAGTACCCTCAGGGGTTAAGATTAAACAACCTAAATATTAGTAGCCTGAATACGTTTACATGAAAGCTTTTAAGTTTCAGGACTAGAAAGCAGGCTTGTGCAGGTGTGATCTCCTCACTGACTTAAGTGGATCTAAGCCTGCCTGTGGCTACAAGAGCTAGTCTCATCCTGCGTGGGGCAAAAGGAGCTAGTCTCCCCCTCCCCCCCCCCCCAGCCATACTGTCCTAACATTTCTTTGTGTTTATGGTGCTGCATTGTAGCCCACTGAATCAATCACCCTGTTGATCTAATTAAAGATGACAGGATAAAATAACCCCTTTGGAGGCAGCATGAAGACAGATCAGTATTTTATATATAAATTTATATGCCCAGATAGATAAATACACACACAGGCATATAAATGTAAATGGATATATATGGATAATCTACATTTTCAGCTAACAATAAACCTACTATCATACTGTGTGATGAGTTAAAACCCAGTCATAAATAATAAATAAATAATAAATAAATAAATAATAAAACCTAGTTATAAAACTGTACAACCAGTGGTGTATCTAGCTGTGATTTCTGTTCTTTTGTTGGTTTGCCCAACATGAGAAGGGCATACACTTTTCTTAGCAAAGTAATAAAGCACATGTGTTAGTCTGAAGTATGTGCAGACAAGCCAGTAAGAATATTATAACATCAAATCTCCTTTGTAACACATTACTGAAATTAGACTCTGTTGCTACTAAGACTTTTAAGATGGCTCTAAGGTCAAGCATAATTACATACTAGGTCTCCATAACATGTTCTTAACACCGAGGTAATGTAATGTTTTGCCAAGAGCATAAGGTATCTTATGTATATATTATCGGATATTAATTTGTCCGTATACTGAAGCTGTGAAGAGAGAAAAGGACACTTTCGATGGTTTTATTTTGAGCCTGCTTTCCCAAGGTGAACTCTTGCATCCATCATATCATACTCCTACCAATTCACAGAGTATTACAAAAACTGCCTGAATGTTTACTTGATTTTAATCAACAAAGAGCATTACCTTGCTTGGATTCTTACACAAACATACTAACTTGCACAAGCATGCCAACTACAAACTTTCATGGTACTGCTTAGGGTGATCTCATTGCTCTCTGCAGCTTCTCGAGCAGGAGATATGGAGAGGGAGCTGCTGATCTCTCCTCACTGGCCTTCAGTGTTAGAACATGTGGGAATGGTTCAAAGTTGGACCAGGGGAGGTTCAAACTGGAAATTAGGCAATATTTCTTTACAAAGACGGTGGTCAAGCACTGGAACAGGCTTCCTAGAGAGGCTGTCAATGCCCCAAGCCTGTCAGTGTTTAAGAGGCATTCGGACAACGCCTTTAATAATATACTTTAACTTTTGGTCAGCCCTGATATGGTCAGGCAGCTGGACTAGATCACTGTAGGTCCTTTCTAGCTTTTCCTACTCTAAAACTGACCTGTCTCTACCTAACAGAGAATACATCAAGAGAGACCCAGCAATCAAGACTCAGGGTACAGGGTTACATGCAGCTGAACCATTTGATGTCTAAGGGCTTGCTTGCTCCCTCCTCACATTGTTCCCATACGTTCTTTTGGTTTCACTACTCCTGCCTGTTTACATTGCACCAACTCCAGTTAACTGTCAGACCTTTTTATGAACCTCTTAAACTCACCGATGGAGCAGAAAACCATCCAACTGTTTTGCTGTGTTAGCTTTCCACCACGTTAGAAAGCCAGGACAAACCTCAGAAGGCTCCCCATCTGGCAGCCACATGCTGTAGAATCTCTTCCTGTGTCACAGAGAGCCATGTGTTTCTGACTGCGGTACCACAACCAGCTGAGCTAACCAAACAGCTCACTGCCACCAAAAAGGGGTTCTCCTTTTCCTCCCCCTCAGTTCCTCCCTCTTGAAAACATCCTCTTGAAGGGAATATCCAAAGACAAAGAGGATGTTTAATTTCATTTGTTTCACTTGATCCTTGGGATGAGGTAACTACACTAAAGCAATGAAATCAGGCAAGGGAAATCACTGGCTGCAATATAAAATTTTGACATGGAAGCCAATTAAAATCCTGAAATGAGCTCATGGAGATTGGCTTGTGCATAGCCACAAAAAACAGCACCATAATCAACATGAACAAAACTGAATTGGAAGCTGTTTTAAATGTACTTCAGAAAACACCCTTGTGGGATTACCCTGGATCACCTACACTGTATTCCAGTTTCAGATAACAGTAATCCTACTATCATACTGTCTGTGGAGTTAAACGTAAGAAACTCTGATTAGAAACATACAGGCCAAGAAACAAGAATAAATCTGATGCAGTCGTTTAAAACATTAACTGCAGTAGCTCCTTAGGTACCTTCATTAAGAAATCAGCCACTGTTAGACACATTTACCTCATGTATGTCTTTCATCCAGCCTGCTATACTTCGAAAACTGTCCAGATTTGTGATGTCATATACAAGAACAAAGCCTTGTGCACCACGGAAATAGCTAGTACAAAGTGTATGGAATTGTTCCTGGCCAGCAGTATCCCTGAAAGAAATGGTAACAAATCACACAAACAAATAAACAAACAAACAAACGATGATCAAACTGCAGAAATCCTAAGAAAAATTACTTTATTTTAAGGAGTATTGCCCAAATTTTGCATGGTGTACCTTAATACGAAAGGAATGAGAAAAAGTAAGTGTAAAAGAAAATCTGGGTGCCAGATACAGCAGTGAAAGAAATAGACTGGAAATTTATCCAAAATAATACAGCCCTACTAGAGAAGCTAAATCAGTGGTTGAAGTCTGAATGTAACTTCAAGCTCACCATTGCTTCTTTATATACATAAATCATCAAGATCAGTACAACTAAGGTGATAAAAAAATACGTGTAGTACAATCACTGCAGGAGTCAGATGACATCTCGTATTAAGACAAGCCCTTTGTAAACTGTGACACAGACAGTAAGCTGGTTTAGATGATGCGTTTAGGGGAAAAGCCATACAATATAGGGATGCAGAGATTCCTATACATAGCGATGCCTTAAGAAACCTGTAAACAAGCCTCCAAGACTTTAGTATTAGAACTTGATATGGAATAACTGCAGATATAATACTAGTCAGATGATTCATGTACAGAGTTACTTCTTGGGAAGTTAAATACTGGTAAACAGAGATAACCTTCAGTACTGGATGCCTGGAGAGGTGACTGTCACTAGACCTATATAGCCTTTAGAACAAAACCAAATAACAGAGCGCAGATTCCTGAAGCTTCACCTTACTAGATTTCCCTCAGTGACCCTTTCCAACATATACAATTAAATATACTTAATATGCATCACAGATCTGCACTGTTTGTATGCTT
Organism: Apaloderma vittatum; assembly: GCF_000703405.1. NCBI lineage: Eukaryota > Metazoa > Chordata > Aves > Trogoniformes > Trogonidae > Apaloderma > Apaloderma vittatum. The sequence continues at coordinate 6,259 of NW_009717258.1, read as the reverse complement.
TATTGTTAAAGCAACCTAGCAACAACACTCTTTTTAACTTACATTAGTGTCTGCAAAAAAATACACCCAGCTAGGCCAAATTCAAATTATAAAATGACCTAATAGGAACAACTGCACTTTGGGAAGACATGAAATTAAAAGCAGATGAGATTTTTCATGCTGTAATGTAATTTAGCTGGTTCCCATTTGTGACATAAATTAAAACTTACCATATTTGAAGTTTCACTCTTGTATCATTAAATGTTACTGGTTTTACTTTAAAATCAATACCTAGAAGACAGAAGAAAATCTGTAACGTTTCTCATAACAACATAGATCCCCTCTGAAGATTGTTTCTTAGCTCTAGTTATCATGCAGTTTTGAACAAAAAGTGAAAAGGAACTATAGCACACAAAGAGTATCAAGCCAGCCTAAAGAACTACGTGCCAATACATCACACAAATAAAACACAAAGCAATGCCACGGAGGGGCAGGTCAAAGCAAAGATGCATATACTCCAAAACTACATGTAGGTCTTTCCATGAACAGGCAAGTGACACGACAGCAGCTTCATGGCCTAAGCCACAACAACACTCGGCAAATACATCGGAGATATCAGTTGTTTCCAGTTTCATCACAACATGGGGAGGCGGAAATGCTTACAAAGCTGTTACATGTGCAACACCATTTTTCTGGCCTTTTTTTAGGGATTTGAAAGTATCTAGGCTTACATGAACAGGAATTGGCTGTACTAGTTAAATGCAAGGACAAGCCTACGCTGGATTTCACTCAAGACAAAGAGAATTGTCTCTACAGCCTTAATTCCTGTTTATCCCAGATCCAGAGTGCCAATGCTAAAATCAAGCATCAGCACTTGGAATCAGTGCAGAATGTTTTCTCTACATACACTACAGATCTTTCCTCAAAAATGCCTTCAGCATAATTTATAGCATTTTCCTTTACTAAACTATCAAATTAGCACTCCAAATGTGGTAGATGGTACCTGGATTTATGGGATATTGAAGCTCCAATCTTAATATTAGAATCTGCCAGCTATCAGCTGCTGTTTTAGAGTGATGCCTTTCCTCACAGATAACCATGTTTCTTCCTCAATTAGTTTATTGCTGAAATTTGAAATTCTGTTTGATAAGTGCTCTGTTCTTTCTTTTCCTCTATTTTCGTCAATTACATTAAATAAAGGTAAGGTGACGTCGTGATAGCTGGCCATACTGTACGGTCAAAATTCCATAAGGTCAAAATATGGCTACTTAACATGACTTCCGAGTGCATTTTCATCAGTAGTAATGTCATCTGAAAGAACTAAACAGACTGAAGAAGCACAAGAATTTTAAGTGAACACCATTGTGCGGATTTCTGTAAGAACCTTTCTGCCAAATTACTTTATCAGAGGAAAGCATCAATGGCAGTAAACCAAAATCACAGCAGAGGAAACGGTCCCTTCATTTTTGCTGGTGGACGTATCATGCACAAAACTTTTGACAAGTACACTCCCACATGCATGATTCCAATGTTATTAACATTTTTGTGTGCCTGTGATAAAAGAGTTTAGGTGGATTTTTAAAATTATTATGATAATCATGTCCTTCACTTGATGAATTTTTATTGAAGCTCCAATGGAAAGGAAAGATGAAATAATATAATTGGAATCTGTAATTAATATTAGACAAAGCTTCCTTGATGGAATTAATAATGTCAGAGAGAAATGCAATTTAAGTCAAATTTGCTCATGTAAGGTGAAATTCCAACGTGATGGAAAACATTTGCTCCTGAAATTCACATAATTTTGGTTAACTATCTGTATCACTTTCTACAATTGATATTAGAGCACTTGAAAGGGACAGAGTAGGCACTGGGAGGCTGGAATGTCACTTTCAAATGGTGCATTGGGATTACAGCAAAAAATTATAATCCAGCAAGGGATTCCCAGACCTATAGGAAACAATTCTTAGTTGACATACATTTTACTAATAAATTGCTACAAGCATTTTTTAATTATTTATAAAAAGGGAAGCAGAGTGCTGAATCAGACTAAAACTTAATCTAAATTAAAATAAGGCTTATTGACTTCTTAAGTCAACTTCAAAATTTATTGACCTAAAAGGTCAATGAATGTTAGTGAAAAACAGAAGTCAATATGTTCTGCATGCATGAATTGTTCATGTCTTTATATGAAATTTCCAGCAAACTTAGCAAATTGGAAAGACAGAAAAGAAAAATGAGAAATACAATGCCAAAGACAGCTCACAGATTTCAGATGCTTTTAGGCCCACGTATTATACAACATGATCAACATAACAAAGCATTGATTACCACTCAAGATAAATGTTGTTTGAATGCAACAGCTTGTACTTGCTTCTTTTAAGCTGTCAGATAAAACCAAGAAGGGGTATGCTGGGTATAAGTTCAAATTCTAGTTGTTATTCCCAAGTTTTATAGCCATGAGATCCATGAGATTAATTTATTTTCTTCATATAACAAATAATAAATATGCCCATATTAAGACTACAGCACCTTAAAGACAACTAGATCTAAAAAGCATCAAAAATTCCCACAGGGGAATTCAGCTGTGATTTGCCCCTTTCTTCCCTCAATATCTATAAAATAGTCTTTGGCCATCTGCAAAAGTCCTCTTCAAGGGGGTCTTCTGCAGAAAATCATAACACACTTTTCACCCCAGTACAACTGGCAAGCTCCTGGTAAAAAAGGCTCAAAAATATACGTCCGTCCAGAGAAAATGCAAGTCTGAGCAGCTTAGCAGCACAGACAGTGGGTGGTGCGTGCCCTGGTGTGAGTTCTGCCCCAGCCCACTCGCAGTCATGCAGCCTCTTCAGCTCCAGGGACAGGGAAGCTCTTGGCACCAACCCCTATGCCCAGCAAGATGCTGGGGGTTGAGCTTCCACCGTGTTACTTTTACCCATATTAAACTCTTACTAGCTGTTGGGGCATTACTTGAATCAGTCTCCTTTCCTGTATATGTCAAGGAATATCAGAAGCGGAGTGGTATCTGAGCAGTCACAAGTACTGGTAATTACTGCTTTAGTAAGAAAAGCAATTCATGGGATAAGATGGTTTGTTAGGAGACTAAGAGTGACAAAAAAATTCAGCCTCGTTTAAAAAAAAAAAAAAAAAGATGCAGATTACTACTAGTAGTCTTAACAGAGGACGTTTACCTTCAGTAGGGTTCACTTTTGTTGACTATTTCCTTCTAAAGTGAGCATCAGGGAATCTACACAGACTAGAGAGCTTGTTCTCTTGTTCATTGCACATTAGAAATGCCTAAACTGTGAATTTGCAACTTCACTTCTATTATTTTTTCTAAATACAGGCATTAAAACACAACGGTTTCCTTTTGAGCAAAAAGTCAAAAATTTTCTTGCTTTTAATCCTAAATTAGTAATTGCACCACTTTCCACTATGACAGACTTGAGAGGATTCACACCTCTACAAAAACGTTTCTCACAGAAACTAATTGAGCTGCAGGACCACAGGCACCGTAATACAGCAAAATAACAACCTCACAGCCTGTGAGATCATGATCCTGTTCACTTGTATACAAGTGGGGTTTTTTTGGTCATAAACTTTCTCTATGGCTTTATATGAAATGCCATTGTTTAAACAAAAACATTTATTCTTTATAGGCTATTCATAATACAATGCATCTGCCTTATGATGCGCATAAGTTTAATTAGAAAACTATAACTGCTTATAATTTGCCAAAACTGCATTATTGAAAGGGAGGAAGGGCACTCATCCTTGAGTGTTTAAGTGCTGCATAAAAAGCTTTCAATGAAAATTTACTGTGGCTGCTTCCTCCTCCCCATAAAATACATAATTTTAGAAAGGTTCGCTACGATTGGAGCCTTGTACAATATGGGGTTTGGTTTTTTTATTTTATTTGGGTTTTTTCCCTGCACTAACACTAGGATTTTTCCTAGTAACACAAAACTGATTCGTGATGACGCAGAAATGAAACTTTCAAAAACCTTTTAACTTCTGTGCCTACTACCCTTTGCCACTAAGGAAGGTGTGGCACACCGTTTTGTGCAGGAACTCAGATGGCTGTGATAATCTTTAGTCAAACCACTGTTCCAGATGGACAGGTAGGGTGAAAAAACAATTAATATCAGATGAGCCGTTCATTAGGCTGCATGACAGACAGGGATCATTTGACTGAGCTTATATGAAACAGACCTCCGGATGAAAAGTTACTGTTGTTGGTGACAACAAAGAGGGAGAAGATTTCATGAAGAGAAAAAACATTGCATTGTATCTTTTTCCTTTACACTGTTACAAGCCACGATCTGTAGGCCATGCTCTGGTTGCAGCTGTCTTCATTAAAAAGAAGCTTGGACTTTCAACATCACTTTCAAAGCCATGACCAGCAACTCCATTGGTTTTAAAAATCTAAGCTCTAATACACCTCCTAAAGTGGAATTAAATGGAACACAGGTTTCAGAAATAACTTTAACATCCCATTCCAGTAACAAATACCACATTTGTATGATTAATTAACATTTCAGATAAACATTTGTGTAAATCGTTTTTAAATCTCCCAATAACAGGTTTGAGGAACAATAGTAAAGCTAATAAGGTTAACTTCATACTGTCACAAAACTCATATTCCTTACACTATTTCAACTCCCAGCTTGGAAAATATATTCTTAATATCATCACCATACAAGAGTTTTTTGACTCTGCAGTGGACTGAATGAAGAGTAAAAGAAACTGTGTCTCAAAACAGCCACCTCATGGTTGCAAACCTATGTGCCACTATAAAACATGTCAACAAGGCTGGTGTTAATTCTCACAGCCATTCTTTGGGACTCCTAGGAACAAGTTGCCAGTTATAAAGATCAATTTTACGACTTTACTGCTAGTTGCATTCTTCCTTTTTTTGTTCATGTGTGTTTCAGAAGCTGCTTTGCCAGAATGGGCAAAGAAAAAAAAAAAAAGGTTTAAGTTCAGCTGTTCTCATGTGGGAAGATCAAGTAATCTCACATACATCAATTATTCCCTGGCCCAACTGCTGCCACAGCTACTGCCTGTTATTGACTCAGTTAAGCCAACTCTTCCCACATTGAAAAACATATTCAAAAGCCACACATACTCCAAATGAAGGAACGGTTTCTTGTGCATATTTTAACTTTCACTTCAACAGCACAATGAAAAAAACCTCTTACACACATGCAAACTTTTACAAATGAACACTTCCCAATCAGAAATTCAGAAGATGAGAAATCGAGGGTGCTTCTCTGCAGCAACCCAAACCACAGCACCCCCATCACACATTTTCATGCTGGGGACCCGGTTTTCAGCATGCAGGCAGTCAACTTGCCACTCCCCGTGGCACCGCGGGGCTGTCGTACCCCAGCAGTGGGGACCTCCCCATCACCCTCTGTCAGCAGAGGTGTCGCAGGAGGTACAAAATGGCCTTGGTCTGGCAGGGCTAATTCCTTCTGTCATAGTAACGGTTCTGCTTTCATAGCCACACACGTAGGTACCTATGGCAGAAGATTTCTTGGCTTTACACTGTTTAAATTACTAGCACAGAGTTAAATCCCTTTCCCACATGAACAGATGGAAAAACTGGGCAATTTACTGTCTGACAACTCTCTGAGGTGGGTACCACTCTCCCTGTGACCACCCCTGCGTACAGCACCAGGGCCTCCACCTGGAGTCATGGGCAATAAGAAACAAAACAAAAACAGAGCAACCTGGTCTATCAAGAGCTGTGCTTGCCCACGGCAGGGGGGCTGGAATGAGATGATATTTAAGGGCCCTTCCAACTCAATCCGTAACAAACACAGTTGCCTTCCCAAGCTTTAAGATTGAGCAGGTTGCAAATTGCAGAAGGCAATCTGCAAGGACACAGAATCACAGAATTGTCTGAGTGGGAAGGGACCTTAAAGATCATCTAGTTCCAATCCCCTGCCATGGGCAGGGACATCTCCCACTAGATCATGTTGCCCAGAGCCCCATCCAGCCTGGCCTTAGAAACTTCCAGGGATGGGGCTTCCACCACCTCTGGGCAGCCTGTGTCAGTGTCTCACCCCCATCATTGAGAAAGGGGTTTGGAACCCGGAGTGAGACCTTTCCTGACACTCTGGCAAACCTCTTGCCAAGATTTAAGTGGCCAGACATGGCTGGACACAGGCAACAGGTGAACAGGAGGCAGACCCGACATCCCTGGGGCAGCCTGCGGCCGTGCGGGGCGACCACGGCAGAAGGGACGAGGCGGGGCCCGGGCGGGTGCCAGCCC